>NC_142387.1:4687660-4705160 GCF_059441005.1 Hippichthys cyanospilos | reverse complement strand
CCAAGTGCCCCCATAAGGGCGAGGGAAGTAAATCAGCTACTATGCTTCTCTCTCCGCTCATGCACTCACTTGCTGCATTTACAGCATATGTGAGCCCTGGGCTAGGCACCCTCAATTGCTGCTCAAGTGCTTCAAAGGAATACGAATTTTTTAATGTCATATTCACATTTCTACATGTAATATGAGAATCATGAGCTTTTTCTTTTTGTGCAGTGCTTCTCAGTTTTTATCGATTACACCCCTTAGGAAAAAGTAAATATCCCTCCCCTCAAAAAAACTTGGTGCAATTATAAATGCATGTAGATATACCAATCAAATTTTTTTCCACCCAATTCCAGCTAATTTATAATTCTCAACTTAAGATATTTGCAGCTGTAAAATTGTAACACTTTATTTATCATTACAGGTAATTAATATTTTGTCAATCATTTGCCTTTTGCTGTCGAATGAATGCAACTGCTCAGGTAAAAACCAATCACAGCTCAGCTTGCGAATGTCACATGTCCAAATCCAGTAACCATGAGAGCCGTCATTGATTTTTACTGGGTCCAGTAATATTGATGATCTAAATTAAAAATCACTAACTCCTCTGGGTGGCATGGTGGCAGACTACGTAGCACGCCCACCTTACATGTGGAGGTCGTGTGTTCTGTTCTGACACTGGCCGTCCTTTGTGGAGTTTGCATTTTCCACCGGGCACTTTGGCTTCCGCTCACACTCCCCCAAAACATGCATGATAGGTGTGCCCTGCGATTGGCTGGCTGTGATGTCATTTTCAGTCAACAGCAAGAGGTAAAATGCCTGCTCCTTGAGATTGAGGAAAATGCACAGGTTTTACGACTTAATTCATATCCCGCAAATGCATTCTTAATCAGAATGGCGTGCTGCGGGGCTTCATAGAACATTATTTTAAAGAACATATTGGCTTCGACTTCATCTTCAAATCTGTTATAGATGCAAAAATTTTACACATGATCTTCACAACTCAGGTTGTAGTAAATATGTTCTAATGCAGTATGGTAATCTGATTAAACACTCAGAATGTATAGTTAGATTGTCCCACAAGGGCAAAAACGTTTATATGTGTGTCATCTGGATGAAGATGTAGTTTTGGCAACAGGTGACACTGCTGTGGTCTGTCTAGACATGTTTTCACTTTATACCTGTCGTCCCTTTTATTCGACTCTCTTTCCATTCTAATGTCACAATAAGTGACAGTATGGGGGAAATTCTGCAGGGATGCGTGTTAACAAGGGGCTGTGTGACAGGGACAAGAAAGTTTGGAATTATTTTTACCTCTTTGTGACAGTTGGGGAATATATTTCTGACTTTTTATGCTGATGTTTTTTGCAGCATGTCTGTGAATGCACACCCCAATCTAGGTCAACCTGCTTCACAGACTGCAGCACAGCGTGCGTGCCAATGCCTTGTGTTGCACATTCAGTCAACACCCCGGGCTATGACAGACAATATATGCATTTTCACAGTCCTGAAAGCGATTGAATATTACTATTTTGCACCAGGTGACTTCTGATAAATGGTGGGCTTCAGAGTAATAAAGTTGAGCATATCATAGGACTGCAGTTGCTGCAGGTATTGATTGAACAAGTGAAAGTTGCCCGCCTTTGAGGCCGTAGAAGAGCAGCGGGCCTCAGGCGTGAGATCACAGCCGTGTGTGAGCCGCCTCCTCAATGAGAGAATAAGGCCGCTGGAGACGTGAGCCACGTCCACCTCCAGTCTCATCCTCGGGTTTCTTCTGGGCTTTACTCAGGCTTATCGCTCCTCCAGAGGGACGTAAGACCCAACATGAATTTTCAAGATCTGCACAGGTCGATCTCTGTTTTATATCTGTTACCACATTATGTTTTGTGTTTGATATCGTGCTAGCAGCGAGTGCGTCGGAATCGCTAATTTCACACTATTGTCAAAACACAGTGAGAATTGCTTAACACTCTGCATGTTTTATTTTATTTTTTTTTCACTTCACAATGCTAAATAGACATCAATTATCTTATGTTCACAAGGGCTGCGCGCATGATGGAGCCTATTTCAGCTATCTTTGGGTACGCTCTGAATTGGTTGCCAGGCAATAATACATTACACAGGGCACATAAAATAACCATAAACTCACAAACACACCTAAGAAGATTTTAGAGTGTCTGATATGCCTACCATGCATGGTTTTTGAATGTGAGAGGATAGTGGCGTAGCCAGAGAAAACTCAAGGTGGCACGGGGAAAACATGCAAAGTCCACATTGCTGAGGGTTCAGGTGAAAAACAATTACGGCTCTCCATTTTTTTGTTGGTGAAGCTGGAAGCGATCCCACGACCTTTGCACTGTGAGGTAATTTGAATCTGATCAATATCTGTATCGGAGAGTAGTCTTGGCTGCAATATCGCTATACGTACATCATATGTATAGAAAGTGAAAAGTTGTATTCAAATCAGTCAGCAGTAAATAAGTTACTTCAAAATGGTAAGACATTATTTCTTACTTATTATTGTCATTTCAAAGTAATTTGTTACTTTACAATACAGTATTGCCGTATTTAAATCTACACTACTGATGCATTACGTTTATACTACTCTCACCCACATAGGTGGAAATAGGGATTTGCCATTCTAAATGTCGCTCAATATGCTCATTATACATCCAGTGGAAGGTTGGCTTAAGCCTAAAAACAGTACAAATCATTTAATCTATATTGTATTGTTAACCTCTAAGGACATGCCAACATGCAGAATATCTTGTTGTATTTTAATCAATTTATTACTTAGCTTTACAGCATAGTGATATACTGTATTGTTTCAGCTTTAGGCAAAAACAGTTAATGCATTCCACAGTTTTAATGTTAATATTAAAATTCAACTTCAGTCGACTGAGGTTAGGGACAGACGTTTTAAAAATAGATGGTTTCAGTGGGGGTAATGTTAGTAGCTAGACTACATCATCGTTATTGTGTATAACGCACTGTTTAACATGAATTTGTGTATGCTTCATCTTGATATACATTGACCACAACTATATATCATTTATAGACTAATAGCAATTGTACAGTGAAAATTAATTTTAGCTTACCTTGTTATTATCGCTAGTTGCAACAGGGACCTTGCTGACAAGGATTTGAAATGCTGGTGACTCCACTGTGGAAAGTGGCATATCTTCTATATAGAAGTCTCCTAACCTCTTGAGCAGAGAGCACTAATTTTGCCTGCTTTGTTTTATTTCCACTCTCAATCCTCTGCCAGTTTTCTTTTCGCTAACTTCACGTTACTATGGCCCCACTATAAATGGTTTGCCAAATTACTGGTGCTATTTGCTGAAGTGGTCAGCTCTTTAAGGTGTCATGCACAAAGTGCACATAACTACTGACGATCTGACACTAATGGCCGTACATCCATCTGTGCTTATTGTCCATATTCAACCTGTCGTCTGCTGCTGCCGCACTCATCTCTGCTGTAGCAGTTACTAACAAAAGCAAGAAAATATTTTTATCTTGCAGTGTTTTGGAGAATTTGGGGACAAAACACTTTTTTCAGGCTAAAAAATGCTTTGTAATTAGGCATAGGACGAGATCCAAATTTCACTGATGAGATATCTCACAAGATTGAATGCACAAGAACGAGATATGAGATTTTTGCAAAATTTTTAAAATAAAATAATTGCTAATATAAACCTTCCACTTTTAAAATTATCTGTTTTTATTGAGTAGGCTGCAATACACTATCTCAAGAAACAAATGATGCAGCTGAGATCTATCAGAATAGTTGAACAAAATAAAACTATTCCTTTTCACATGCTGCTTCAAGAAAAGTTTGTTTTGCTTATCAGCATAAGCAAAACATAAAAAGCATTAATGCAAATAGTAACTACAATAGTGAGTCATTATAGTAATAATGATTCTTCTGGGCACTGAAAGCGTGTTGCAGCAAACTAACAATTGTTTAATTTTAGATGGTCATGTTCTTTTTTAGAACTACAGTGATCGTTTTTTGCTGTTAATGGGGACCGGAATCCAAACACAGTTAGTCAGTGATCATCAGCTGCCTTGTAAAACGGAACTGGACAACTCTAAATTCTGACTTTATTAAATTCGTTTATTAACTATATTGTATATTAAATACACTGTATTGCAAAAGCTAATAGCTACATGAATGAAAAAAATCCTGTTTTAAAATGCATCAGAATAACAAGAATAATAATTAAACATGGTATTAATTCCATTTTGTAAAGGTTTGACTTCAGGACTTAACAAGCTTTTGTATACACTGAATGTATGATGGTGTCGTGATAGTGTTCCTGGTTGTCTAGAAAGAGTAGGTGTTATATTATGTTTTATTCCACCGACAAATTGTCACAGCTTCAGTTGTTCCTGTAAGTTTGAATTTAAAAAAAAAAAAAAAGAAAGAAAAATCTATTTATAGCTGTTGGAAGAGCATGCATATTATGTGCTTGCCTACACATGCATACAATTGTGCACCCACTTCATCTCTGCAGAGTGCGCACTAAATGATGCATTATTCAGAGTTTAATATGAGATATTACATGGAGGTAAATTAGAGCCATCAATCATGGGAGACGTTTGTGTTTGTCATTTGTCAGGGGATCATTTTAGAAAAGCAAAAGCATCTTTGACACCAGGAGTGATTGGCTGGCAAAATTGGGCGTGGAAATGAAAATGGTGCTTGCTTCATTTTGAACCAGGCCTCACTCTGAAAACATAAGTGCTATTAGGCATATGTTATAAATTATTGTCAGCTCCTGAGAATGTCGAAATCTGTGCCAAACATAGGTAATATGCTAAAACTGAATATTCATTCACGGAGAGTCCTAATTTGGTTGAGTGTGTTCAGACCACTAAGACATGTGAAAATGTTTCTATTTGGTGATAAAAAATAAATGTAAACAAATAATTACCTTTGAAATAACATGATTGACTTTTGTAAATGTAATAATATAATAAAGCTGCAATGTTTCTTAAAGCGCGGGAATATATCTCATCAGAAGAAATGATCAGACTGTATGCTTGTATTGTTTAGTATGTGTGACTACTGTGGAGCCTTTTGACTTTTTCTGTGAAAAGTAATATGGGTATTAATCCAAAGCATGTCAAAGGAAACTGTTAATTTGTTGTTTCTCAGCAACAGCACTTTTTTTGATCAATCTTTTTAAAGATTTTGCATTGTTTAGTCCAATGGAACTTAGTCACTTGTTGGTTTAGTGGTGCACTCACCTGACTTTTGGCAGGTTAGCATTTGGTCCATTTATGCAGGCACATTATTGGCCTTTGCTATATAATATAAAATGATTTCAATGTACTTTATATAAATGTAAGTGGAAGTTTTATTTCTTCTTGGACGTCTTATAAATTCTGCTATCATTAAACCCACAACATGGATTTATATAAACCCTTGTGTAATCGATTTAAATCTTAGTAAATGAGGATGGCGACTCTGATGGATTTTTTTTTTTTTTTTTGCTGCACCCCTACTACTCAGCGCACACGCATATTGTCCTAGCAGTCATTGGTACACAAGGACATAAAAGGGGTTTTCAGAATGCCCTAAGAACAATTACGACCTTGACTGTAACTTGACGAGATCAGAAGAGCTGGTGCCTCTGCAGACAGTTGCACGTGTTTGCCTCTCAGTGGGATATGAGCTTTAGATGTACACTAAAACTGATTCTAAATGAGTATACACTGTTATTGTCTAGACATTTTGCACAAGATTCATTTTTGAATACATTAAATCATCTTTAAATAAATGTTGATTTGTGTTTATGACGTCGGTTAAAATTGTAATGGTGCAAACTGACTGGAAAAAAAAAAAAAGATTTTACGTTATGCTATATCGCCCAGCCCTAATTTTAATATTACTGTTTTTGCATGATTAAGCTCAAAATACTGATTAAAAGAAACAAACAAAAAACTCTCCTTGAAACGTAGAAGTTATGGCATTACAGAAACCATACCTTTGCTCAGATTAACAGGAAACAGCATACATCTCTGAGTGCAATTAAATATCATCATCTGCAGCTAAACCTGGGTCCCTGTTGCATTGTGTCCCAGAGAAAGTGGTGCATCCATTCAGGACAAGGCGCTGACAATAAGAGCTATGTGAAGCATTCTCAGATAGCATTGCATTGTGACTTGATGGGGAAATGTTATAAACGGCATTATTACTGTGAAAAACAGCTTTGCAATTTTCTCAGCACAGTAGCAGTCAGTGCAGCAACCACAACAATTTTCTGAAAAGATCACTTTTCATAATGATTTGCATTGTAAAATATGTAAGCAGTTTTGCCGGGAGTTGAAATTGAAGATTTTTTTTCTGTTTGCACAAGATGTAATTGCATCTGTTGTTGGTGTGTCATGATAAAGGCGAGCAATAATAGAGGATATCTGGTGAGCCACGTCCCTCAAAATGCAGTTAGTCAGTGTCAGTAAAACTCCCACTATAATGTGAAGGTGTTTAATAAACAGCTGCGGCTCTGCGACGCTCCTCTTGCGCCAGTGTTTTCTTTACTTGTGTCTTGCTTGCCCAGGATCAAAAGTGTGGTGACTCATTTCCTCTTATAGAGTGAAGATGGCAGGCTCAGAAGTGCTGTTTGTCAGCCAGAGTGAAAATATCCATCTGCAAGCTGCCTCAGCAGCATCTTTTATTTACCGACACCACCCTGCCTCGCCTGCTGTCTCTGTCCGCTGGCTGGTGAACTAACTGATAGATGGACTCGATGTTTGATTTACAAACCCTCTGACTTGTTTACGGTCTCTCTTTATGCTAATGGATTACTTGCCCTCAATGGAGATCGTATCACCCAGTGTGGCTCTTGTCAGTCTGCCTACTGAACCATTCCTAAAGCAAATTTTGTTCCTCGATGTATCTAATTGCTCAAAGACTCATGCAGATTGTGTTGAATGCTTTGCTCATCAATCATGTTCGCTATAACCAGCCAAGATGCTGTTCATTCTCTGCTTTTTTGGTTTAAAGCACACACAAAAGTTCTGAAACTTTTTGGAGTCAGGGACCAATGACCCCCCCCCAAATTGAAAATGTTTGCAAAAACAAAACAAATCTTTTGTTTGGAAAAAAAATAAATTCTTAGGTTTAATTTTAAACTCCGGGTGCATTGTGATGAAGTGCCTCTTTAGGCTTGCTGTCTTCATCGCCTTATTAGCAAGCACTTCTAGATTCAATGCATGTTGATCATCCATTGTTGTTTTCAATAAATCCAAATACGATATAGTCCTCTTTGTCTTTTATGTTTTTTTGGACTGCTTTTTTTATGTCTTTTCCTTACTAGATGGACAGTCTTGCAAACGCATGCATTGCTAAGTAGATAGAAGATGGAAGAACCACTTGTTTAAAAGACATGAGAAGTTGGAACATCATCCCCAGTTTAGATGCACCAATTGAAACAGCACTCCCAATTTCATTGTACAGACACTTAAAACATTCTATAATATTCTATTCTATTCCAGATAAACTTCAATCAAATACAATACCAAAACTGCATCCTAATAGGCCTTTAAAAAAAAAATACAATATTTCTATTCCTAAAACTATTTCGTAAGACAAGTTTGCCTTGAAGGGTAAGGACAAGTCACACATTTTCATAACAATATGTTCGGTGCAGCCCCACTAGTCAAAACAGCATTCTGATTTGCCAGTTTGGGGACATCACATGATCAAACCCAGAAAACGGGTGAGTCGGGATTGGTCTTCCCTTTAATCCTGATATAATCTTCAATTGACAGTAAGTGGCAAAATGGCTGTCCCCTGAGACTTGTCATCCCCCCTCGGAAAAAAATACTAAAATAAAGATTTGATTAACACCCTTAAGACACAACCTATTCATTTGTGCCCGCATTTGTGACAGCATTTAACTTTGGTGTCTTGCTGAGACAAAATGGAGAATGCAACAAATAGACAAAAAAAGCACATAAATAGGCAGAGTTTTTCATATGCAAACGTGTATTTGAATGTTTCAAAACAAGCTGTTAAGCTTATGTCCAAATGAGAAGTTACTGTACGATGTTAAATGCAACTGAAATGCACTGAAAATATATACTGTATGGCTTAAAGTTTGAAGAATTTGCATTTACATTCACATTTCCTTCTAAGAAGCTCAGTTGTATTTAATGTTTAAATATACAAAATTTTTGTACTGTCAATTTATTGTTTTGACACAGTTTATTTTTTATTTATATTTTTGATTGTCTTTTGCCTTGGTAGCTACACTTTTAACGATATACCAGCGGTCATTATTGCAAAGCTTACACTTAGCGTTAAGGTGCATTTGGCTATAGCCCTGACCTAACAAAAGTTGGCACAAACTTGAATGTCAACATTAGACATTGTAATTGAACTGATGAGTCTCCCAGGAAAGAGACTCCACTTAGTTGGCTCATTATTTACTTTGCTTTATTGACAATGTCCACTCCCTGTGGTCTCTTTGCTGTAAAACTTGCTGTCCTACTTCCTGATTTCCCAGTCTTTCTCACTCAACTTTTAAATATATAAGCCAGTTGTTTCCACTTTCTAACCCGGCATCGTTTTGGTCCTATTAAAGTTTGAGTAAAGCCAATATTTACTTCAATGTAAAGGATCTGTAGTAATCATCTACACCTTGTAGACTTTGTGTGTCTCCTCCGTGTTTGATCGATGAGACTGCAGTCTGGAAAATATCAATTCATGACTCATCAATGTCCAAATCTCCTTGAATGATGTGGCAGAAAAAAAACGCAGAATAACCTAGCAAATGTCAAACGCATAATAATTTTGCATTTGAAGCTTGATGTAGGCTCTCTGAATAGATGAGCCATAAGGGGAAGGGTGCAGAAAATATGATTCGTGTAGCGCTTAATTTCACACTTGTGAGATGTCAGCGTCTCTGGCATGTCAAATATTTGTGCCTGCGCGGGCCGACATGGTAGACAGTTCAATTTGGAACGGTCAAAATACGCATCTGTTGCTTATGCTGATAAAGGATACAACTTAGTCAGCTTTTACCTGGAAAAGGTTGCCTCATATTCAAGATTTCAGACAAACTATCACAAATGAGCAGTTTATTATTTTCCCAAATGTCACGTCTCTTTTTTCCTATTCAAACTAATTAAAAACTGTGATAATTTCATTTCGTATTTTAACAAGTCGAGGAGCACTCGAGGTGATATTCTTGCAGCAAATGAGATTCAGTGTTGGCGGGATGATTTCAAAAGCTTCCTTTTGACGCACAGTGTGTCAGAACGCTGCTGTTCTACCTGTAATTAGTACTATTCTTATAACTTAAAAAGACGATTATTTTTCTTTAATTCTACCTGTGAATATTTTTTTCATTCGTTTCAGCCATGCCTGTGCCAGAGCAGCCAGCCGAGCAGGAGAAGGGGGCCATGGTTCCCCCAGTGATGTCAGCCTCCAATGGAGACAGGTCAGAGACTGAGACAACTTCCTCCATCCTGGCCTCAGTCAAAGAGCAGGTAACTACATTTCCTGTTGCACATGACCGTGGGCCTTGAGGGCATTTTACCCTGAAAGCTGAAATCTTTGTCTCAGTAACAGACAAAATTGTAAATGTTTTTTTTAATAGTTATTGAAAGGGCTCATGAACGCAACCACTTTCTTTTTAAATTTGAAAATAGAATACACTATTCAAAGAAAAATTTTCATTCACACCACCAAGCCAACTATAGTTAATAGGTGATGGAAAATGTATATAATTATCTGGGCAATCGAATATTTTTAAGATTAATGATTCCATCAAATAATTGAGTAATCACTCAAAAACAAAGGATGTTCATTTTTTTTAAACAATTTACCAATGCTGAACTCGTGTTGAAGTGAGTGGATATAAATAGATGTCTATCCACACATGAATTATTAGAAAACAAGAATATCTGCCTGTGCTAAACAGTTATCAATTGTGATCAGCATTATTGCACAATCCATTAACATTTAATGTAAACAAACACTAACTACCATTTAGTTTCCATCTACATTGTTATATGGACATTCCGCATGTAAAATATCTTTAAAGTCACTTACAAACGATGCTTCAACAGTAGTCCATGAGTGGAGCTGCCTGTTTGCTACAACGAGGTCATTAACTTCCAGTTTGTCTCTCTTTCTGTTGCCTGTTTTTTTTTTTCTTTGACGAGCTGATCGGGCAGGTTTTGTGATTGACTTCCCTCTCTGGTACGAACACCTAAAACCAAGCCACTATAGGTTGTTTGCAGTGACAGTTTATATTCTTGGAATAATACAGCCCTAGTGCTTTTAGGGAAGTCAATGATTTTCTCTCCTTTCTTTTAGGAAGCTCCATTCGCTAATATTGTCTTTAATGAAATCCTGCTAACTACTATATGTGTTTTTTAGTACACAAATAGTATTAGGTATAGGGCCACTAGGTGGTCCACAACAAATTGAGTCGGTCCTTTGCTTATGGATGATGAGTCTTTTCTGTTTAAGTGTGCCAACAATTGAAGTTCTTCTGTGGGAAGCTAGGTGATCAAAAACTTGTGATATCCTATGTGTGTATGTGCAGGAGAAGGTTGGAAGGGCAAACATGGTTCTGGCAGAGCTCAGCTGCCTATCTTTTTTTTTTTTTTTGTAACTTACTTGATTGACTTTTTCCCCCCTAGCTCAAATAATTATATGTTAGGTTAATTTTGTTTATTGACTAATGACTGATTATAGAGTGTTGAGTACATTGGTAGTTGGGTGGAATAGTTATTGCTTGAATAAACCAGAGGATAAGACATGGGCGAAGTGAAAACAATACCAGTGAGGCAGAGCAGTCTGTGTTAAGTGAAGATAGTAAGGCCTGATTTTCATAGATGTATGCTTGTTACTCCATCTTGCAAGAAAATAAATCATCTTTAAGCTTATCAAGGTTTTCTAGATATTATTTTATTCTAAGAGATGTGTGAAACTTTTAGCTTTCAAACAGCTTTCCAGACAGCTCTAATGGTTTTCATGATTATTTAAGAGTCCGCTGCGCATGTAAGAACATAAAGATTGAAAGGTGCCGAAAGAGTGTGAGAGTATAATGGATGGAAATGATGGAGTATTACTGGGCTCCAGCTGTTGCCAAGCAGCCATAATTGAAATAGTCATTAAGAACTATACAATTACCCAACGTGGTTCTTTTTCAACAGTTGAAATGGAAGGAAGCAAGGCTGGATGGGAGTGATTGGGCAGACACGGTTAGAAGGCAGGACTGCAAAGGTCAACTGCTATGGTATTAGCATTGTGTGTGTGCGTGTGCAATGATTTTTATTTTTTATCTCATTTAAGCAGAAATTAAAAATTGTCAGACATAATGAAGCAAGAAACAAAATTTGGCTTTTGATGATCCTAAGTTGCACTGTGAAAAACAAAAACATTGCTTTTGCACTAATTGCATAAGGCAATTGCTGTTTTGCCTTGGACTCATTCATTGTGAAGTTTAGTGCTGTTTCAGTAATTGGCATACACAGTACAGCTGACTTCAGAGGCAATATTTATGTTTGTACTTTAGACAATGATTGAATTGACAATTTATTCAGGTGAATGGACTCTTATTATAAATTGCTCCATGTGCATTTTAAGGGATGGTCATTTCACGAGATTCTTGACGGACCTGAAAAGATTAATAATCAATGAACTCATGGGCCATCTATCCACTTTCTATTGTTTTCTAAACTCAGACCAATGTAGGAATGTTACTTTTTTTTTTTTTTTTTCAGTAGAGCTTTTTTTTTTTTTTTAACATGTGATCTGTTAACTTGATGTTTAATTACCGGTAATTTCCCTGGCCAACTTACTAGGGGTCATCTGCGAGTCAGTTATGACAACAGGAAATTAGTCTGACTTGTAATGGGCAAATTCTCTGATGTGTAAATTTGAGGCTAAAATGTCCACCATTAAAAATTTTCCTCGTACCGATTCATGTGGAACTGTTTGAGTTTCTTGAGATGCTTTGCAGGACGTTGCATCATCTCTCAGGTTGCCTCAGGAGAACTTCAACAGACCCACCGCTGACAACATACTTCACAGTATTGCTGCATAGATGTTTAGTTGAAGTTAAGGTCTGACTGCTTTATGGAATTTTAAGCAATCCATAAAGCCTATATTCGATTAATAAGTCATGTGGTATTTTAAACATACCGCAGGTTTTATCCCAGGAAAGTCTTCTGGCCAATGAGAGATTTATGATGCACAGTATCACCTTCAAATTTGTTGTTGCATACTATGAAATTAATGACGTTCTAGGTATAAACATCCTAATAGTGATTAATTACATCAGGATAATGTGGTTCATTGGAATGGGTACATGTCATTAGAATCAAAGACACAAAAGGACACGGGAAATGCCTTAGCTGTATTTACCACAAAAGCGATTATTTACCTAAAAAATTAGATGCCCTAAAGGTTTTAACATTTAAAATACTGCACGGTACTCTTGAGTACTCAGTTCAACTACTCTCATTGTTTTTGAGAGTAATATCCCCAAATAGATGTGTAACGGTGAGTACATTAACCTGTTGTGTATTTGTCACCATGTATTTTACATCTTTTGAAATGATTATGTATTTATTTACTGTTGTGACTGGTTTGTTCCATCTTATTTGAGTTGCCAAGTAGTCACAATGGGTCTTTAGTTTGGTTTATTATGCTATATAGGATTGATGACTGACAGTATTTAGATGGTTCTCAGTGACATGTCAGAAAGTCATGTCAAGTTATCTTCCTAATTTATATCAGTCAAGTTTATGACTCTAGTTTTCCAGTATAATCGTCAACGTTTTGGTCTCATCCGATATCTATGTATAAAGATTTTCTTCTTTTGTGTCCTGTCTACTTCTGGGACAACATCCTCCTTCTCATGTGACAGAACCAATGGCTATTAAAGGAAGAACATTTGACCTCTTTGCGATGCCAAGTGCTCATTATTTGAGTTGTCACTTGAAGTTGAAGCGATATACAGTAGGCATTTGATGACTGTTAATTGTTTGCTCACAGGGGAAAATTTGTATTTGACAGGTAATGTTAAATACTATATAATGAAGATTCTGAGCACTTGTTTCCATGCTAGTGTTTTTGGGGCAAAATAATGCTGTATGTCATTGTGAACATTTGACTTTAGCACAACTTCTCATAGCTGTTTCCATAAATGTGTTGGACATTTTTTTTTTTTTTTTTCATATAGCAGTCTTTTTGACTGTTGAAAGAGGTGCTTTTCATTTAGCATCAAGACAGTCATCATGGCCACAGTTTGACCTTGGAATGACTTATTGTCAATTTCAGTTTGTCTTGACTTGAAAGATTCCACTGCAGTATACTTTATACAAATGGATCTTGACTTTGGTGTTTTCTGCAAAATGACTCATGTGATTAAACTACACATGGGTTCATTTCCTTGCTAAGCTTGTTGCATGTGAGCTGAAAGTCTGCATAATCCACAAATCCACCATCAAAGGTTCTCAACTGATGGAGTTTGTGTATGTGACAGAAGAAAGGTCTTGTTCAGTGCACACAAGCTAGTACATTCAATACTCGAGACTGCTACTTGGTCTCCAGCCTCCCTTCATTGTTTCCATTTGGCCTTTGAAAGGAAAACCTTTGTCTTACTAACATGCGTGCTCGTTTGAATATACATCACCACAAAAAGAGAATACAAGTAGCTTTAGAAGTTTCTGTATGTGTCTGCTGCTCACGACTCTTTCAAAGTACAGTATCTTCCACCCACATTCATTTTAAATTGCCTGATTTAAATCAAATTAGCTGTAGCAGTCTCATCCATCTTGTTGAACTGTTGCCAATTTAGATTGAACATAAGATAAGTCTGCACATATACAGTATTATTGGCTTAAAAATTGATATAGGGATGGGCTGACTCAAATATCTTGATCCATTTTGCCTACTGTCTAAAATTGTGCTATAATGGCAAAATGTTGTGACATCAGTTGCCATGCATTTTCTATGAGCATTGCATTTTGTGACTGGTGTCTTGCTTTATGTAGCTGTTGCTATGCGGTTGCCATGACCTTTTAGTTTGTCATAATGACAAGCTCTCATATTGTTTTCCTAGTTTCATTTCAGGTATAGTTTAGCCCTAACCCTAACCCAATCTAGTTTCTGAAATTGGTAGTTCTCGGTCTAGTTTACATGCTTTCTGTGACAAGTTTTGTTCGCTACAATTTTTTGAACCTCAATACCGATTACAATAGTCAGTTGTGCATTATTGGCAGATCAATACCTTACCAACACCACCCCATTTAGAATTTTTTTTCTTTCATACTAAAGAACAGCACGCTTATTTGAATGTGGTCTGACACTGCTTAAAAAAAAACAAAAGACCCAACACCAACAAAAAAATTAACAGGAGAAAAAATAAGTGAGTCCAGTAGAACTTTCGTATTGCCCAAAACCTGTGATATTTGGTTCTCAAGGACCCAAGTAGTGCAATTTGCATGTGATTCCAACACATACTGTAAAGCAGGAGTCGACCCCAAAACTCCGGCAAACACTGGCAACAGGTACTGCATATGAATGTCAGTGTAGTTAGCTTGTTATATTAGTGTCCTGAATTTGCAGCTGAACGTGAATAGAGATCAACTTTGTGTGTGCAGGTTGCAGTAGCCTATCAAACCGACATGCTTCTGGAAAGGTTCTAGGGAAAAAAAAAATCTAAATAAAAGGGCACTAATGCATTCATGTCCATTTTTCATTTTTTAAAGTGAGGCTTATTTTGAAGTCCTCATCAACAGTGCAATAAAAAATTGTTGGTGCGATTGGTTTGAAATATTTTTTCTGACATCTACACAAATATCTGGGTATCCAGGGCAAGACAAAAAACTAATAAAAGCCGAAAGCGTTTTTTTGAACTGAGGTACTCCAATTACTGGAGTACTTTTTTCAGCCCTAGACTTTAGATTTTGCATGAGCTATAAAAAGACGATACCTCACATATTTTACACAGGGGAAGGGCAGTTATAGAGCACAATCATTTTGGTCGGTTTTTATGATATTTTTCTTCAACTCACCTGATTGTTCATAATCTCTGCCCTGCAAATTCGTTTTTTTCGTCCATATGTTTCGTCCTCAAATATTTTATCATATTGGAGGTGTTGAACCTGGCCGTTTTAGCTCCACCTTTCGCACCTTTCACACCACTAATTTTACATATCGCTATTGTATTCACTGGAGTTCCTGTGCTGAAATGCTTCCAAATCGCCAACCTTTTCTCCCATTGAGGCATACTAGTTTGTTTACCCGCAACACAAAAAAAATAAGATACCACTATTTTACAGCCTTATTGGTTCTGATTTCAGTATCCAAACAATGCTGGTCATTATGTTGAACTTTTTTTTTTTTTGCATATAGGCTTTGTACTTTTCCATGTCAATGTCCTATCTGGTTCTGGGTCCTAACTCTGTGCCAGGTGATAAGGGGAAAAAAAATGTGTGCGCTGCTTGGCTTCAACTAGCAAAATGCTGTTGGTTAAATTTAGTCCGAGCTACTTTGCGGTCTAAACACCGCCATGACATCCACACAGAGAAAAGGAGGCAGCATTAGTCTACTCAATACAACAATGGCATGGGAAAACGAGTTTTGCATTTGTATCCTTTACCATTGTTGAACAGGCCTGTGCCAGGCAGTGCACATTTTGCACCTATCTACAGTATATTTCACAATAGAAATATACAGAATCTCACTTACACTGTGTAGTTAAATCTGTTCTACTTACAATACAGGAGTTTTGTTTCTTACAGTTTGTTCCATTAGCCTTCAGGATACACTGATAAACGGCGGTCACAATTCTACCGCCGGGGAAGTAGCCCAGGTGTCAACTGAGTGGCTTTTAAACAACACAAAAAGCAGCCAAGGTGACTTGTGATGATTTTTCACACGAGGTGTGTCACAGCAATATCTTTTCACATCCTCCTTCTCAGTGAAATAGAAATCTGCGCCTGTCTAAACAAGCTGGAAATGGAACATTTAAAACAATTTTCCCCACACAAATTGTCAAACTTATACTGCGTGCATATTTAAAATCACAATTTCCTCTTTCAATCTCCTTTGACCTTAACTTGTGGTAAATGAAAAATAATGAGTATATATTTTTTAAGAATTCAAAAGCTGTTTGTATTCGGGTACATACACCAGAGTACCTTAAACTAATACAAACATGTAATTTGATTTGTAGAGCACTTTTATTCAATATCATTAACAGCAAACCATTTGTATGTTTGAATGGTTTTGAAATAATGCACCTGTAGTAATTTCCATGCCTGAATAGAATACAGCAGTTACATTCTCCAGAGAAGAATAGCTCCATAATTTAAATATACATCTTTCCTGTGATGAGCATCTTCCCTCTGTCAATGTGGGGAATTACGTTTTATAAGGGCAAAATTGCATTTGCTTCAAAGCAAAAATCCCAAGTTACTAAAGATGTCATCTGCAAACTGTGACTCATCCAATGAAAACAGGCCTGTATGTAAAATTGATTTACTGTATATTGCACTTTTCATTGATACTCGTTACAAAGGGCTTGAAAGGACAGGCACTCACTGCAATGACATAAAAAAAAAAAAAAAATCTCAAGCCACTGTATACAATAAATGGTGAAGGCAGAGACAAAATATAAAACAATGTTTAAAAAACAAGGACTTCACCTTTTAATAAAGTACACAGAAACAGTGGTTTGAAATTTACTCTATCTTTAATCTAAAATGTCTGAAATTGTTCAGGGGTGTGTGTGTGTGGAGGGGAGTGGGGGGTGCAAAAAAAGAATTTATAACAATACCACAGAACATTTATTATTTTCTTAATTCATTTATTCATTGTTCACACACACAAAAAAACACTCAGATGCATGAAAAAAGGACATTAAAATGGACATTCAGGAATTGATTGTTAGTACTCGGCACTGACATTTGACAACTGTTGCAGGTTTACACAAAGTTAATAATTTTACACCGTCTGTCAATCAAAGTGTCTTTGCAACCCAGTTAAATCTTGGTCCCTGCGATACATCACAGTCGTGCTTATTGAAATGATACCACCCTCACAGAGTTTTCTTGGCAGCTACTCGGAGAAAGATTTATCATTTTATTTTTCTGTATGGAAAAACATGACTCATGAAGAACTTCCCAAAGAAATGGGGCAGCCCCACCAAACTCTGCTTTAACAGTTGAGAAAAGTCAAATTCTAATGTGTGGAGCAATAAAAAGGAGAATGATACGGATCTTAGGAAGAGGAAGAGGAGATTTGGGAGATAAATTAAAGAGGGCTGAAAAGGTGTGCAAGAGCGTGAAGAAAGAAAGCTGGTGGAAGCTATCCAGTCCACAGCTGTCTGAGTCCAAATGAACGAATCTTGCCAATTACTGTTTGAAGGTCAATCAGTGAAAGTGGAATTCACAGTACATTGCTGTTTGTGCACTCTGTTGCAAAGATAAATGATCCAATACTAAGAATGAAAGACTGCGGAGAAGCTCTCAAGCAAACTTT
>NC_142387.1:1397660-1417660 GCF_059441005.1 Hippichthys cyanospilos | reverse complement strand
GCCACTTGCAATTTTCGAAGCCATGTCTACAGATAAAGTTAGCAAAGTTTTCACAACATTCCTTCCTTCCGTTTTTTCACTCATTTTCTCTCCTTCCTTCCATCCCGACCAGCTGTGCCATCAAGCTAGATAAAGGCGTTTGGCCAATAGCATATCGGCATTTCTGTGATTGACGTGACGCCGGCCAATAGCATCTCAGTGAGTGAGACCGACCGTGACCTTAATCGACCAATAGCATATCGGCATCTCCGTGACTGACTCCGTGACTGACACTGTGACTGAGACAGTGACTGTGTCATTGTAAGAGCAATAACGTTCAGCGTTACCGTGACAAGCGTGAACATTTGATTTCATTGATGCAGCAACGCGAAAATAAATGTACAAACGCATCGACCGGCATGTCGGATTGTTCATAAGACGAAAGGTTTGTGCGTCAGAGGGGGACAAAAAACGCCGCGGTCAACACTCGTAAATCGAAAAGTTTATAAAAGAGGGAGTTCGTAAACCGGGGGCCCACTGTATTTTGGTACCAATTTTTAATATGTGTACATTTTTGAAGTTTTTATCTGAGGTTCTAAATGCATTAGCTATTTAACATAGGTTTGGATTACCCATTATACGGTGAATTCGCCTTACGACCCCAGCCGCTGAACAGATTAATCTCGTAACATGGAGTCCCACTGTACTCTGGCATTTTGCTACACATTCTTAGTTCACATAGATCATATTCCTTTATATTTATTAGGGTTAGGGGTAGGCAGGGAAGGGTTCAGACAGGGAAAATGGAAAGAAATGTTTCGAAGATTAAAAACTTTTATCCATAGGTTACTGTTTAACATCTCATATGTTTCATTGTTCATTTGTTTGTAGTTTAATTAAGCTTAAGCCTTTTTTGTTTACTTGATTCATGTAGTCATGGTTCTAATTTAGCCTATAAATCAATAACCTATTTTTGTGATTACGCCTCTCAGTTTTTCTTGAATTTGAACCATAACACATATTTACTGACAACAATTCACTGGCCAAACACATTGGACTTCTTCGTTGCGCAGCTTCACAAAAGGGGTTTTATGGTCACAATTTGAATTGTTAGCTTGAGGACCAAGGCTGAGCCACTTTTATAGTCCTGGTTTATAGGCCTCTTCCAGATTCTTGGATCAACTTCAAAACAACAACATGCCCCATTTCACACCCGCTGCATTCTGCCTGTTACGCCTTCTGCCTTGCTTCCCTATCTTGCTCGCTGGGTCAAAGGCAGGTCAGGGGTTCAACTGTAAGTTTAAGCTTGTTTTTGTTTCCTTTGTGGTCAGAAAAACAGACACCTTCAACATGGCAGAAGTCTCCCACTTATATCTGACCTCGAGCTAACCTTCCTCTGCCACTCCTCAATTTGTCATCAATTTGGCTATCAGTTTGTCTTTGCTGATGGGCGGCTGCTGTGTCTTGTACAATAAGAGCATCTTGACGTAATTGCAAGTGTATCAATTAGTGTTCAGTGTTCCAATAAGTTGACTTATGGTTGTTGCATTCTTACTTATATAGTAATTAGGAATGGCCATTTGTCTAATTAAAAAAAAAAAATCACTTAAATTATTCAATAATTTACTTATTTACTTTTTTGGCAGGGATGGCAGTCGTATAGTTTCAACTTCACTTGCATTTGTAAAATCATAATCCGTAAAAATGCTAGCAGGAAAATGTGAGATAGAGTTTAGTACGTTTTGACTATCCACATTTTTCGCTCCGCAAATTGCTTTCTAATGATTAGCTCTGCCCATATCTCTTCAATGGGATGCTGTTATCTTGTCTTCTATACCTTAACATGTTGTAAGACTTGGACATTGTAGCCAGGCTCAAATAAATCAAGAATAGCCTAACCACATATGTTTCACATTTTATCTAATTCTTTTACAAATAATGCAGATATCCAAATGTGACAAGTTGTGATTACCATTTTGTCCTATGGGATCTTAAACTACAGTATAGATTTTGTTTAAAAAAAAAAAAAAGTAATTTGGGTCAAACATAACTAGAATTGGGCTTTGTTTTAACTTGGACAATTACGGTTCCGATTCAGATTCATACGAGTGATTCCACTTCTACACAATTCTCGATCCTGGTTTTAAAAATAAAGGAATCACGAAATAAAATACAAAAAAGTAGCTGATCGGAATTGTTTTTGGACTTTTCATGAACATATCTGTTTCTAAATTTCATGAACTTGACTGTTTTTCTGTCAAGTTTGAAATGTCAGGGTGCTTCTGAACCAATCATATGCTCCTCAAGTCAGCAGTAACTTGTCCTATGTCATATAATGCAGCGGTGGGGTGCAGGTAAAACCCTCCAAATGTTATATACATCTTAGTGTCGTATGTTATGACGCATATTCAAGATTCAAGAGTTTTATCGTCTTATGCCTACTTTTAAAATTTATGTTTGTTATTTTGTAGAGTGAACACTTTAAAAGAAATGAGTACATTTTGTGCATCCTTAAAAAAAGTCGAAATTTGAAGGACCCAAAAATTGTGTTGATTTGCGGATCATTTATTTAACCCACTTTTTAGGTTTGGGTTGGTCCTTCTTTGATCCCTTTGGGGTTCTTTTTTTTCCCCAAGAGATTTATTGTCATTTGTATAGTTGTACCATACAATGAAATTCTTATTCTGTTCACTTCCCAGAGCAGCGGACTGCATTCCATAATTGAGCAATAAAAAATAGCAATGGTGCTAATTATGGAGTGCAAAAGAAAAAAAAAAGTGCAAGATATTGTTTATGTGTCAGCACGAGGCAGATTAGTTTTTGAGGGATTCGCTGAGAATCCTGACAGCTTGTAGAAGCTGTTTGCCAGTGTGGCAGTCCTCATTCTCAGGCTCCTGTAGCGTCTGCCTGATGGCAGCATTTCAAACAGGTCTTTTTGTGGGTGTGTCCTGTCCTTGATGATGGTGCGAGTTCTCCGCAGAACCCTGGTGTGGTAAATGTCCTGCATTGAGGGTAAGACTGCTCCACAGATGCGCCGTGAGGTCTTGATCACATGCTGGAGAGCCTTCCTCTCTTGTGCTGTGCAGTTGCCGTACCAGACTGTTATGGAAGTGGAGAGGACACTTTGGATTGTGTATCTGTAGAAGTTGTCAAAAGTCTTTGCTGACATGCCAAATTTCTTCAATCTTCACAGTAAATACAGTCTCTGTCAATTTATTTGCCACTATAGTTCAGGAGAACCGTAGTTCAAATAGAGTGAACGTAACTTCACTTGATACTACGTATCAAACATGACACAACTTATAACAAGACAAAATTTGCCTAAGTGCAATGCTGCATCTCGTCACCTGACCTGCATGGCATCCTTCATTGTGGCTTTCTGATGAAAGCCTGGCTCTGTGAGTGGCATTGGTGTAATCATATCAGAGCGTTCTTATCAGTATAACCACAGACAAACACACTTAGGCGCATACCTACTGAAGACTGCAAAAAATTTGGTAGTTGACCGCACTTTTGCTGATTGCACACATGTAGTGCTCACCATTATGTTATGCCTCAATTGATCTATGCCTCACTGCGATCAATTCCACACAATGAACACCCAAAGAAAAAAAAAATCAACTTATCAATTAATTGGTCATTCGGTAAATCCTTCATACTAAGTACTAATCAAGGTCGAAAAAACCTTTTTCTATCTACCTATTTGGAGTCAGCTTCAGGACTCGCACACATTTCTACATTCTAGATGTTTTTTTTTCCAAGTTGATCTCTACTTATGCTTTACTTGATAATGGGGCTTTTTTGAAATGTTACTATAGATGTTAATGGTACCTATTTTATTGATGTCAGCTGCTATAAATAAATAACTCTAAATGGATTATGAAGCTATTTTTGAGTGACATTTTAGTCACCTTAAAGCAGTGGTTCTTAACCTTGTTGGAGACACCGAACCCCACCAGTTTCATATGCTCATTCACTGAACCCTTCTTTAGTAAAAAAATAAAATATGATTTTTTTACTGGTGCATGAAATGAATTGTGCATTAATATCACCTTGTTCAAATAACAAAATCAACACAGTGCATGAACTCAAAACAACTTAAAAAAAATAATTAAAAACTGGGCCAATTCCACACGCATGGCAAAAACACGATTCAGCACCTGTCCTCGGGATAACCACCAAACATTCGAATGGTAAAGAAGTACCTCGAATTCAGAGCCCATTTCTTTACACAGCTCACTGAAGATGCGGTGCCTTAGAGCCCTATTTCGCACATAGTTCACACATTCCACTACAATTTTTAATACTTCTGCCCTTTTGGGCGGCAAGGTTTTTGTTGCCAACGCATACCTGTGCAGAATGCAATGCATAACAATGATGTGCGGTGCATCAGCTTTTACTAGCGGACCAAAACCAGACTTTCTTCCCAGCATCACTGGAGCTCCGTCCGCACAAACTGCAGAAACCATATCCCATGAAAGGCTGTTGTCTCTGAAGAAGTCATCCACAAGCTTCTTCACATCGGCTGCCTTTTTTGTTGCTAATTCCGGTGTGTGGTCCCGACTGCTGCTTACTCTGCTGCTTATCCAGCACTCTCAAAGCGGACGGGGATGGAGTCTCACTCAGACACATATACAGCCCTCTCTAAGCGGTCTGATAGGGAGGTCTCACTCTGCTGCATAAACCAGCGACCTCAAAGCGGACCGGTAGGAAATCTCAGAGCAGGACGCTTTCAATGACTGTGCCCACTAACTGCAGACTAGACTGAGGGGTGGACCTCTGCGGCGGAGGCTCGACTGAACCCCACGGGTTTGATCGAACCCAGGTTAAGAACCACTGCCTTAAAGGTTTGTTTGTAAAGTCTACGCAGTTTTCCCAGTTGCAGTTGACCTTTATCAAAACAAGTGAACATTTTTTGTTGCATGGATTCATGGTGTGTGTATATACATAGCATAAGCATAGCATATAACAGTATCTTGAAACTGGTTTTAACTGTCACTTTTTTTTCTTTCCATACTGCCTAACAATACACAACAAGCAACAATTAGACATGATGCAATTTATGTACCAGTTAAACATTTTGTCTTTTTCCAAATATAACAGGCTGGGCCCATGTGGTGTGCGCCCTTTACATACCGGAGGTGGAGTTTGCGAATGTGTCAACTATGGAACCCATCGTGCTTCAGTCTGTACCCCACGATCGCTATAATAAGGTAAAAAAATAATCAAAACATTGAGGAAGCTGTTTAAAATAGAATGCATAAGGTATGGTATAAGACAAATACCACGAAATGAGATGTCTCACGAGAGTAGATGAGACATGATTTTTGAGACATTTTTATTATAAAAAAATGCCTAACAAATATTTTAGTTTTCAATTTAAAAAAAAAATTAAAAAATTAAATATCTAGTGTGCACTTCAATATCTACTTGTCAAACATAAATTTAAAATTAGAGCCAGACTCATTTTTCAGCTACAGCTGAGATGTTTCCTTATCCTGAACAGTTTACTATGTAACACAATGCATACAGCTCCTGTTAGCTGCGGTGTATGGCCTACTGTTTTCATTAATTTCGTTTTTTCTTTTTTTTTTGGGGGGGGGGGGTAGACAGCGTTCCCTTCCAAGTTTGTGCTTCATCTTTCGCACCCTCAGTGGTTCGCATTTTTTTTCTTTAAAAGAAAAAAAGCTATACAATGATCCCTTGGTACATCGATTTTCACGCCCTCAGTATTTCGCTGATTTTTTAGGCGGAGCCCACAGCTGACCAAACACAACAGGGAAACTGAGTTCACGCTTGAAATTCCAGTTTATTACAATAGCTTTGTTGCATCTTCACAAGGCTCTTTTTCATCCTCACCATACTCCTTTAACTTGTGTATGAGCTTGATGTACATCAAACAAGCAAGACTGCTACTGGCCGGGGACACAGTCCAGTCATTTGACTGTACTTGGAGCATTTTCCTGAGTGATATGCGAGTGGGAACCACGGCAGAAAAAGTGAGGATGAAAAAGAGCGCTGGGAAGCTGTTGCCTTAGAGAACTTTTATAATAAATTGAAATTTCAAGTGCAAACTCTGCTTGTTATCATATTTGGTCAGCGACAGGCTCCACTATGGGTGGACATCTGAGGGTTATTAGTCCGAGGTCAATTCTGGCCCTCGATGTTTCCTGACAACAGCCAAAATATGAAAACGCAAAGGAATAACAGTACAGTTACTGTATGAGGTTTATCAATTAAAGATTTATGTAAATATGTGTACTCCAGTAATCCTTTATCTCAAACATGAAAAGTGTAAATACTTTTCACGTTTAAAAATTCCTGGGGAGGGGAAGGGGGAGTTCCCTACTTTCCTGATTTCACTTTTTGCGGGGGGTTTTCCATTAACTGAATTTTGAGGGAACATTTATTTATAAACCATCTTTATCGTATTTGCCTATATCTTACCATCCTTTTCATCAACTGGAAATGCAAATATTTGTATATGTTTTTGGGGAATGTGGGAGGAAACCAGAGTACCTAGAGAGAAAGCACATGGGCACGATTAGAACATGCACATCCACAGAGGATGGCTGCAGCGGGATTGAACCCACAATCTCCACGTTTGAAGCAGGCATGCTAACTAGTCCCCCAAGACTGGGTATTAATTAAATTAAATGTTTTCTTAATTGATATATTAACACAGAAGACCAAATCCCACATTTCCACTTAATTATTAATGACCAATACACATTTTTTAATATATATATATATATATATATATATATATATATATAGTTTAATATCTACGGTGTCAGCTGTATTTAATATGAACCGCTACTGGCCAGCTGCATAAAAGCGTGCAGACTCACGACTGTTCTCCCAGCTGATGTATCCCTGCTAGCTAGCTGTGGTGTTGTTCGACACCGAAAAATACTTGAAGTTGAACCCAGACAGAGGCAGGACTCAGAGTAGCAAAGGAAATTTAATATAATAACGAAAGGGACACGTAACACGCGAGTGGAACAGAGACGTAAGCAAATTAAACCAAACGTACTATGGGCATTAACTGGAAACCAAGGTCGACAATGACGAAACTGTACAACGTGAAATATTAAACCACATAGCGCAGACTTGGAGCGGGAAGACACACAAGATATCCGGGGCTCTACTGACGATGTATATCAATGATGTGCTCCTGATGATATATGCGAATAAACATAATTCCAAGTGAGCTCGAGAATCCTTGCTTCAGTCACGGATTAACTTGGTGTCAGAAGTGGGATCCTTTGCGTGACGAAAGTTTTGAATGACCTGCCGTCAGAGCTGAATGTGACGGGACGCAAGGTTAACGCAAGTAGCAAACATGGCGGGCGGTTTTCGGCGGCCAGACCCTCTTGTCTTCGATGGCAAAGTGGGAGAGAACTGGCGAAGATTCGAACGTGAATATGAGATATTCATTGCCGCCGCCCACAGTGAAAAGCCTGGTAGAACTAAAGACTACATATTCCTCAATCTGGCGGGACCCAAGGCTATAGAGAGAAAGGGCTCGTTCACTTATGCACTTATGCTGTTACAACGGACAACAGTGACATCATCACACCAGCAGAATCGAGAGAAGATTCGAATGCCTAAGAAGGAAGTTTAAAGAAATATGCAACCCAGAAACCAACGTAATATTGGAGAGGCATAACTTCAACACCAGACATCAAAAAGAAGGTGAGACAATTAAAGCTTATATGAGTTCACTAAGAAACCAAGCAAAAACATGCAACTTTGGAGCTTTGCAAGACGAATTTATCAGAGACAGGCTTGTATGTGGAATCAATAACGACAGTGTCATACACTCCGTGCTAAAAGAGATGGACCTCACTCTGGCCAAAGCTGTCCATATATACCAAATATGTGAGCTCACCGAACAGCACAGCAAAGTACTATCAGGGCCAAAAGTATCGGCGCAACCGACGTCACATCTTGCCTGTGAAGGAGCCGCAACCGGAACAACAGAAAATTATCTTACATGTACCAGATGCGGATGTATCCCTACACATACATGGACAAGCAAATAGGGTGTCTGATGTTACTGATTTCTCAGCAGGTGTCTCCTCAGCACCGCATTAAAACGAATCAAATGATGATACAAATCCTAGCGGTGTGTCACAAAAGAATGTAAACAGACAGACCTGCTTAATACTGGTCTGTATCGCACTAGTTTCAGAAGAGTTTCTAAGCCAAATGTTAAATACCTTGATTAGTCTAGACCAGTGGTTCTTAACCTGGGTTCGATCGAACCCTAGGGGTTCGGTGAGTCTGTCTCAGGGGTTCAGTGGAGCCTCCGCTGCAGTTTTTTTTTTTTTTTTTTTTTTTTACTCCACCGCAGAGGTCCACTCCTCAGTCTAGAGTGCAGTTAGTGGGCACAGTCATTGAAAGCGATTGAAAGCGTCCTGCTCTGAGATTTCCTACTAGTCTTACTGAGCTAAGCTAACGGTCCACAATAAAATGTAAGGGTTTGGTGAATGAGCAAATGAAACTGGTAGGGTTCGGTGCCTCCAAAAAGGTTAATAACCACTGGTCTAGACTCTATATGTACTGGGGAAACATGGTGAGTGGAAGGAGAATTGTCGTTTGTGTTTCGTGTTGATTTGGCTACACTATGTTCAAGCAAAGATAGACACCTCCCACATGTATTGCCTTGTGTTGTTGCGATGCTGTGTCATGTTAAAAAAAAAAGTCCAGCACAGGTTCTTTATTTTTAGTTTGTGGACTGTAGTTTAAAAGGAAGGATGTAGAGTTAGATTTAGAAGGGTATGCAAGTTGTTATAAGAGTGTTAGTTTTGCGATACTTGGAGCAGGAAGACACACGAGATATCCGGGGCTCTACTGATGATGTACAGTATATCAATGGTGTGCTCCTGATGATATATGCGAATAAACATCATTCCAAGTGAGCTCGAGAATCCTTGCTTCAGTCAAAGATCAACACCGCCACTCGAGCCCTGCTGGCTAGTGGCAAATTTATGCTAGGGACTGCACTGAATGCTAGCAACAGGCGCCGAAATTAAAATGTCAACGAAATTAAGTCTTTTTTTTTTTAATCGCCCTGAATTTGCGATTGAATGTTATTTCAGGACAAGGTTTTGTTTTTTGTATCGATCATGACTTTCTTCTTTCTGTTGCGACATATTTTCCTGTAACAATTTAAAAAATAAAAGCCTTCGTCCCATACTTAGCATGTTTTGTATGTTAGGTATGTTTCTTGTGTGGTATTGCACTTGAGTTAGTCACGGGACTGAACTGTGACAATTCTAGTGTCTGTCCCTTTATGTGTGTTTATGTGACATGTGTTTATATAGACATGCTATATCTGCGAGGACCAAGGTAGAGAGAGTAAAGCGGCCACTGGAGCCTGTATGACCTGTAACAAACATGGCTGCAGACAGGCCTTCCATGTCACATGGTGGGATTCCTCACATTACATTTAACTCTTTTACCATCAACCTGTCAGTGTTTTCTGGTTTTCACACGGCTTTAATTTCGGTGTCTTGCTGCAGTGCCCAGTTTGCAGGGTTGCTGTGTGAGGAACAAGGATCGGATGCAGACAACGTCAAATATTGCG
This sequence comes from Hippichthys cyanospilos, assembly GCF_059441005.1. Classification (NCBI taxonomy): domain Eukaryota; kingdom Metazoa; phylum Chordata; class Actinopteri; order Syngnathiformes; family Syngnathidae; genus Hippichthys; species Hippichthys cyanospilos. The sequence continues at coordinate 1,408,086 of NC_142387.1, read as the reverse complement.
GTTATTGCAAATACCATCACAGCAAATTGGTAAGTGGCAGTTTCTGTTTGGTATGAATTCCACTACAGAACCTTGATAATCGTAACTACAAAATCCAAAAGCAATACAAGACGACGAGTCCTTATGTTTCCTGACAAGAGGATCTAAAAATTCAATTTAATCGTACTTGCAAAATACATATTTACCATGACACATCATTCAGATTAAAATGTTGTAATTTTAGTCGTAGTGATAGAGTGGCCTGCCTCCATGCGGGTTGCTTCCCTTGAATTAGCTTGAGCTAGAACATTTTTCTTCACTGTCAATTTACGTTTAGGTTTGTTTTATAGCCACTTGAATTAGATCACCTTGGCCAGAGGAGATAAGGCCCGTGTTAAGTGTTTCTATAAGTCTGTTGGTCATGTTGCAGCTAATTAGCTGATTCATTACGTAATAAATATGGTTAGGGTAAGGATACTAACAACATCCAGCACACAAATATATTTGTTACCTCTATATTTCGGTTGTAAAAGGGATTAGGACATTTTTGCTCCATTTGAGCCGTTTGTTCAGTCATTCATTCATTCATTCTTATCACTTTCATCGATCACCTGACTGTCATTCTACCACTTCCACACCCAACCTTCTATCTCCCTTGTGAAATGTCCTGCTGTCTTTGGTCAGAAACACCCATTCCATCCATGGCTAGATTTTACGAAGCGCATAAGCACCTTTGGCACATGTCAGAAATGCTTTCCATTGTCTGATTTCTTGCACACGTCTGTATTTGATGTGTACTGAATTTAATCCTGCCGCGTTCGCAGCGACACGTGTCAAAATGGCGGTTGTTGCCGAAATAAGGCTACCACTTCAATCTGCATGGGTCAGATTTTCCACAATGCATACCTTCCGGGATTTCTTTACAAGTGGAAAAAAATGGAGGATGAACTATTCTAAGTTGGCTGATAAAAACACCTTTATAAATCATTTGAAAAGGACTACCATGACCTATATACAGTCTGTTAAAAAACGCTGGTAAGAATTTAGATCATTTTAATCTGCTAGGATTCTCTTCCTCTCTCATTGAGTAATGTTGTTTGTATGCTGTAGAGTCCATTTAATACCACCTATAGTATGGGAGAATATCACCTGACTGCAGGAGAGAGTGTAAAGTTTTGCAAAATGTGTGCCGCTAGCTACACTTTTGCTGCAGGCTTGTTTTCGCTGTAGTGAATTTCAGTGCAACGCTTATGCAGAACAAAACATTACATATTATGCAACAGTGGAATATTTTTGTTGTATCAAGAAGTAAGAAAGAGGGAAATGCTTCAATGCATAGATTTTTTTTTCACACTGGGGGGTATTTTTGCACATGCAGGTGCTGTTGTAGAGGAGCTTTACTGTAGAAATGCAAATTTCCCCGACACAAGGAATAGCGTTAGCTAATAAGTATGAACTTAGAACAGACTTATGTTGTCTAGCCAACTAAGACTATGTTCACCACCCTCATTCCCCGCTGCGTTATCCCTGCTGCGGACAATTAACTTTCTTCCAACAGTCTCGGAGTTTCACTTTATGTAATTAAAATAAAGAACTTACCGACTTGTTGCAATTCTCATCTCCTGCCGACCCCCCCTCTAAAGCTACACGAGAATAGATTACCATATTAATCAGCCATGTGCGCATTTTTTATGTTGAGTGAATATAGTAGCAATGTATACTAAGTAGTATGCGGCATGTGCGCTCTGAAGTGCACGTGCCAATACTTTGAAATAAAATGCAGCGAATCAAGTAGAGTTTGAAACAAATGGCATTGGGGCGATTTTATTTTGAAGTTACTTACAGAAGCATTGTCACGAAATTGATCTGGTTGTCGTCTACTTGATCACCGTTATGTCATGAGGCTCATAGTGTTAACAGCATTTATTTAACAAGGGTGTGTTACTTTTTATCTTGTTTAACGTTATTTTCTGCAAGAGCAAAACAAACATGGCGGACGAAGTTGCCAAAAATGTTCATAAGACATCAAGTTTTGTTGAATAAAGAGTAGATGGATTCTGATTAATATTTTAACCTCTAAAAATTATGCCTCTGAGTGACGCACGTTAATTTGAAAGTATACGTCCCCCGTCAAAAATTATGCGTCTGGGACACAGGGTCGCATGCTAACAGAAGCACTGAGATTATATAAACAGTTGTATTTATTGTATAAATGGACAACAATATTTTGAAAGATGACTGATTAGAAATGAACTACTATCAAGTGATAGTAGTTTATTTCAAATCAGTCGTTGAACTACGATGTGTGTTAATTTATAGTACAATGTGGATTCTGTCGTTTCATGTCAATGAGAGTCAATTTCACCCTCCAGCATGCAGATGCCTACACAAATAGGTTCTGTGTGTCAGTCTCGCACTGTCGCTTGCTCATTTTTGAAAGCTTAAAACGTCCCAGACAAAATGTATCCCATGGCAAAATGCAGGCAAACGAGAACACTGAGTATATTTGAGAATGATATATGCTGTGTTATGGTGACAGAGTGAATAGCATGTCTACCTCACAGTTCTGAGGTCCCCAGTTTGTTTCTGGCTCCGACCTTCCTGTGTGAAGTTTTTATATTTACCCCATGCCCGTGATGTGTTTCTCCAGTTTCCTCCCACTACTCCAAAATGGTAAGTATATTGGACACTCCAAAATGCCTCATAGTTTTAGTTTGTGAGTATGAATGGTCATTCCTATCTGTTTGCCCTGTGATTGGCTGGGAACCAGTTCAGGTTGTTCTTGGCCTACTGCCCAAAGACAACTGGGATAGGCACCAGCAAGCCTGCAACTCTTGCGAGGACACACGGTTAAGAAAATGGATGGATATATGTTATTTGAAGAACAGTATTACATTGATTCATTGCCCGTCCTTATATTCAAATATACTCTAAAAGGTTCTATAAGTAAGAAGGGTGTTCAAAATTTAGTGCACATTGATGTTACCTTCCATTTTGTGAGATATAGCTATTCTTTACATCTTGTCATTACATTCAATTTAATTCATTGCAGCAATCATATAATTTATTGATTTATTAATAACTTGACCAAGACATTTATTGATGTTACTTTCTGTATTTATATACATTGGCTTAAAAAATGATGCATACCCATTGAATTTTTCCACATTTTGTCACGTTCTGACCACAAACATAAAAATATTTTATTGGAATTTCATGTGAAAGACCAAAACAAAGTGGTTCACAATAGTCAAGTAGAAGGAAAATTATACATGACTATCAAATTAAAAAAAAAAAACAACTAAAAATGTGCAAAAGCATTCAGCCCCCCCCCCCCCCCCCCCCCCCCCCAAGTATTTTAGGGTAAGTCTCTACCAGCTTTGCATTTCGAGTGGATTTTTTGCCCATTCTCCTTTGCAGAACAGCTCAAGCTCAGCAAGATTAAACCAAGAGCATTTGCGAACAGCAGTTTTCAGATCTTGCCACAGATTCTCAATTGGATTTCACAGGACTTTGACTGGGCCATTGTAACGCAGGAACCTCCGCCCCATTCTCAAGTCTTTTTGCAAATTCCAGCAGGTTTTCTTCCAAGATTGTCTTCTATTTGGCTTCATTCATCTTCCCATCAACTCTAATCAGCTTCCTTGTCCCTGCTGGAGAAAAGCAGCCTCACAACATGATGCTGCCACCACCATGTTTGACAATGGGGATGGTGTGTTGAGAGTGATGTGCAGTGTTAGTTTTCCCCCACACATAAGGTTTTGTATATAGGCCAAAACGTCCCACTTTGATCTCATTTGACCAGAGAACCTTCTTCCTCACGTTTGATGTGCCCCCCACATGGCTTCTGGCAAACTGCAAACAAGACTTCCTATGGCTGTCTTTCAACAATGGCTTTCTTCTTGCCACTCTTCCATAAAGGCCAGCTTTGTGCAGTGCACAACTAATTGTTGTCCTATGGACAGACTCTTTCTCCACAGCTGTAGATCTCTGCAGCTCCTCCAGAGTTACTGTGGGCAGCTTGGCTACGTCTCTAGTCAGTGCTCTCATTGTTGGTCATGTAAGTTTCGGTGGACGGCCATGTCTTGGTAGGTTTGCAGTTGGGCTATACTCTTTCCATTTCTTGATTATAGATTTAACAGTGCTCAGTGAGATGTTCAAAGCTTGGGAAATCTTATTATAATCTAAACTTGCTTTAAACTTCTCCACAACTTTATCCCTGATTTGTTTGGTGTGTTGCTTGGACATCATGATGCTGTTCACTGACCAGTGTCCTCTTAGCAAACCTGTGAGGCCATCACAGAACAGCTGTATTTATACCAAGATTAGATTACACACTGCTGGACTCCATTTAATCATTAGGTCAACAGCTGATCCTTCAACAATCATCATGCAACCTCTGAAGACAACAGGTTGCAATTAGAGAAAAGGGGGCTGAATACTTCTGCACGCCACCTTTTTCTGTTTTTTAATTGAAATTTTTTTTTTAAAGTGATGTATCATTTTCCTTCTACTTCACAATTGTGAATGGCTTTGTATTGGTCTTTCACATAAAATGCCAATAAAATATATTTGTTTGTGGTTAGAAACTGACAAAATAAGGAAAAATTCAAGGGGTATGAATACTTTTTCAAGGCACTGCACATGGATTTAGCTTACATAAATGCGATATGTAAGTATTGCTCTTTTAATAGCTGTGGTAGAATGTGATGGTCAGACGCAATTTTCATCTGAGCTCGTGTTGATATTTTCTATGTAAACGCAGATGGAAAACACATGCTGTAATTATTGATTTGTGTGAATGATTTTGGCTGTTGCTAAAAGTACCAGATTTGTATGTTTGACTGTGAGGGTAAATCAGTAATAAGTAGCACAGGACTGGTTTCAGAAATAACCTATTGAATAATGTTGATAGCATATTAAAAACAAACAAACAAAAAAACATGGCAAACTTTAATGCGGTTGGAATGGTTGGTATTTGCAAGAGGCCAATTTTTCCTGTTAAATATGGGCCATGCAATGAGATGTTTTGTGTATCTCAGTAAAGAGCAGATCTTTTATGGCTTCATCCTTGGGACATGCTGTCAACATCAATATCATTAATTTTATAAAATAAAAATAGTGTCTCTTAAAATCTTGTTGCCAGTGTACCAGTCTAAGGTTAATCTAGTCTGCAATAGTGTTCAATATTTTTTGTAAATATCAGAGTATTACTTGGACATTTAAAAAAAAACAAGCAAGTGTTTATGTAAAATTTACATAATATCAGTGAAATAAAAACTAATTCTTTTTAAAATAGTTATACTGAAAAGAGTTATTAATCTATGCCTTGAGGTATTCTCACTGCTTTTGAATCACCATTGCAACAGGCGCTAGGAGCAATATCAAGTACGCTAAGACTGAAGTCTATTACCAAGGCTGCTCCCAGGGTACCTAATAAAACGGTACCCTTAATAAGACATAATAAGCCACTGTGCGTGTCCTGTGGTGCACGGTGCGTAGTATTGTGTATTCAAGTATTGATATTTTTTCAGTGCCCCTTTTGCTGTCTCTTGAACATGCATTTTGTATTGGTGTCGTAATAGCGCCCAAACTCGTGACCTCCTTGAAAGGACTGTACTTGACTCTGATTCAAAGGATCCTCGATCTCATCAAGTTGTCCGGCCAGAACATAAAGACGATGCACACTCTCATGCCACTCTTTATTTGGTATATAATGTTCTATTTATTTATCTGGGTTCATTAATGCTTAGTTTATGTAGGTGTATTTATATGGGTGTGTGTGTGTGTGTGTGTGTGTGTGTGTGTGTGTGTGTGTGTGTGTGTGTGTGTGTGTGTGTGTGTGGTCTCTGCAAAGGAGAGCAAAGAACATTTTCTAAACATTGATAACTAACATAACTAACATTGTATAATATGTTACATCATATGCTCACATTACTCTATATTAGATTAGAATAACATAAACAACACAGGCAAACATACCGTACAATGATCGGAAGAATGAATTCAACCCAATCGTTCAAAATGTGCCTTAGGGAGGAAAGGGATAATGGAACCAAATAGATTTGATTGGGCGGTGACGTCACTCCCTTACGGAGTAAGAATCACATAGGCACACACGGCAAACATGAGACAAATAAGCACATTTTGTGGATGAAACTTTAACGCGAATACTAAAAGTGAAGTATGAAAATTACGGTATATTTGCCTTTAGCAATTATACCAAACTTAGATGCAATAACAACTTAGACATTAATGGACAAAGTGAAGCAGTGCAAACGTAAACATGTATCCAAAACCACGAACGGACAACATATTCAAACTGTACTTACATTCTCGTGGACGCACGGAATAATAATGAAAGGAATGTGATAATCCACAGGATGAGTGAAAGCATGAAAAATGACTGTCCGTTATAACGATACCTGCCGACTGACCGGTGAAGGAGCAAAACAACCTATGCCCGTGTAAACAGAGTCCTGATTGGTGGTGGAGGAATGAAAAACAACTTGTGATTGGTTGCTAGGCGGTTGCTAGGAAGATCAGATGACCATAGGAGAAACATGTCCAGACATAAATAGTAATAACAGAAACAATTCAAACACGAAATTGTTAACTATAATCAGAAACTTCTTATCACATTTGCTTGTCCGCTGTGTTTAAAACTTACCAGGTCATTCATTAGCTTGTTTTTAAATTAGCTAGAATGTAGTCAGAAAACATTTTGCCAAGTGGAAACGCAAGTAATTAACAATTTATTCAAGTAACATTTCAATCAAGTTTATTCTATATGCATGCACAGTCATAAAGCAACCATATATAGGGAAATTGTGCATTCAGATGTTCTTCTTTTTTATTTTTCTTTATTGAATCTAGAGTTTAATTCAAGCCTCCATTTCTTTGAACTTCATCCAGTAACTTGTAGTTCCTCTTTACCCTTTTAGCGAGGACGCAAGGGCCGCGGTAGTAGATCTCAAAGCTTAAGTGACTCTTCCTGTCAGTGTATGGATAGACCCCCAGACAAGGAAAAGAAGGTAAGACAGCCTTTAGAGCTTACCCTCTCTTGGCCTCCCACCCATGACTGCGACTCCATCATGAACGTGTACTGTCACTTGTACTTGCCCACATTGTGGACGGACAGTCAGACATGTCCTACCAATACCATTTAGACACTCTGCTGCTGAAGCAGTAGCTGTCAGCTTGATTATATTAATAGTTTTTTTTTGTTTGTTTGTTTCTTTGGGGGGGGGGGGTTATTAGTTTTAAAGAGCTAAACCAGGGGTTGGCAACCTTAAATATTCAAAGAGCCATTTTGACCTGGATTACATAAATAAGACACTATAAGCCGCAAACAATGTACAGTGGACCCCCGTGTTACAACACCCCTGATTTACGTTATTTTCATGTTACGATGTGGAATACTGAGTTTTTTCAGCCCCTCTTTATGACATTTTCCCGGTTATGAGACCAAAACAACTGTCATGACCCTTGGGGCTTGCCTGTATTTGTGTTGTTTTGCCTCTATCTGTTGGCATTTTTATGGAATTGCACTTATTTACTATTGCCATCTAACTGCTTCCATGCAATGCGTGACTACAATGCTGGTCTGCTATTGGTTGGCCTCACTTGTTTCAAAAATGGCGGAACGATAAAGCTTTGTTCAATTGTGAGTGGTTACAAAACCATATTTTTAGTGCATTTTACTGCTTAATTCAAAGTTGAAAAGGTTAGCCATGGGTCCCAAGATTGCTAGTGATGTTAAAGAGAGAAGGAAGAAGATGATTTATATGGAAACAATGCTGGAGATAACCATTATTCGGGAACATGGGCATAACAAGAGGCACTCAAAGGTAAACAAATTCTTTCTATATTTTTACTTATGTTTTCTCATTGTATACATGTATATTATATATACGTAGCACTTACTATACTATTTTGGTCCCAATTTTTATTGTGTATGTACAATTTTGATGTTTTTACCTGGAGTTCTCAATGATTTAGCTATTTAACACAGGTTTGGATTGCCCGTTATACGGCGAATTCGCTTTACGACCCCAACCGTAGAACAGATTAATCTCGTAACACGGGGGCCCGCTGTATTACTGAATTGAAGCTGTTAGCATACCGGACTAATGTCTGAATTCATCTGTGTTCACAAACATGGGCATTAAGATGAGATTTATTCTTCAAGCGCTCCAGTGTGTATTCTTTTCTTACACGTATGATCTTATTTTGAAATATGTGCTTTTAATCTCAGAAGTCCTTATATTTCCTATTTATGCTCTCTGTTCGTTATTTAGCTCTTTAAGAACTCGTACAGGATAAACAGGTTAAATCACTTGGCAGTATAACAAAAAAAAAACCATAACATGTTAACAATGGGAAGTTGAGGAACCACTCAGATCTGTACATAAACTGACATCGAAACAGGATTTCAGAGTCTCATGTTCTTTATAAAAATCCTTCAATATTTTATATTCACAATAGTGGATTAAAAATATGTTGTCAAATGCCCATCCCCAGTTCTTTTTTCAGCATTCAATTATTCATCAATGTGTTTTTTAGGACAGCAACTAACAATTATTTTAAAAGTAAATGAACGCAAACAAACATGCAAAAGAACAGTTAGAAACAGCCTCCAGGAAATAGGCACATATACACATACTCATACACACACAAAATGCTGCAGGAAACTGCACGGAGGAATTCCTGCCGGGCCAGGACATACTATTCCCTTCCATACATACCATTCCCTTCTCATTTCCTTTTCTTCCATTTCACCCTGTCTTCCAGACTCGCCTTCTTTCTATAGTTGTACCCACTCCAATTTTATGCCTGAGGCTTTTTTGCCGAGTGGTTACTAACAAAGAGGCAGTATATTTTTGCGCTTATTGTATTGCTGACAGTGTTGACATTTAGGCTGTTATTCTTCAATTGTACACATTTTAATACGACATACTGTATATTTTGTGGCAAGATTTAACTGTGATAAATTCATTGTTGCAGCACCATGCCCCCTTTAACTGCATGATACCAATATGTCTTGTTGGAGGCCTATCTAATTTATTGAGCAAACGTATCAGTCATGCATTTTCACCCCTAATGAGTCTTGCGGTCTTTATTTTACACAGACTGAGTTTTGTTAGTCTGTTGTCATTCCTTGCATTATTTGGGCCATTGTTGATCCATAGAACTGGACCTCAGACCTCATCCTCTGCCACACTCATATTTACTCCACATACTTTCAAAGAGAACTTCACCATGTCAAATGAGCTTGCTATTAATAATGGGCAACAGAGAATAAAAGAGGGTGAATGTGTGCTAAAAGTGATTGTCTCCACCTGTATAATCAATTGACCGGAATGATAAGGGTGTGAAAGATTACACTGTGTGTTCCCATGCTCAATGCTTGAGGTTTGTGTGTGCCCGTGTGTGCATGTGTACGAGGGATATCTGACCCTGGCTACTCCATTAACACTAACCTTGGAATGTTAATGATAAACGAAACACTTTGGAATCTTAAGAGTGAGTAATATGGGGTTATAATACTTCCTCTAAAGATTTTAGATCTCCTGGTAACTAGTTACATTAGTTTACAAATAATTACTAATATTTTATAAATGAGTCACTGTATATTGTGTAAATGATAGTTGAGATGTGTGCTGTTTTAAATATTTGTAAAATTATTCTTATTTTTAGTAGCAATATCCTCGATTTGAACCACTCTGCTGTAAAGTTCTTTTAATGTATTGGTGTGATAATGGGTTTTTTATTATAATCTGTGTTGACTACATCTAGAACATGAAACAAAGCATATAAAAATAATTTCATATCATTTCATATAAAAAAACATTTTGTAATTGAGTTTGATTTTCAACTCGTTTTCGAAAGCCAAAAACCGCTGACAGCCAACTTCGTTTGTCTGGACTGGGGAAACATTTCGAATGGTTTGCCTTGTTGACCCACACTTTAAAGCTCAATAGACTGCTCGCATCCTACCTCGAACGATATGCGATATAAAGCTCCATGAAAGTAGTATCGAGGTAGCAATTGGTCACTTCAAGAGGATAATAAACCAGGAAGTGAAGGTGAAAACGTGATCGGGTATGGCAGCTAAAGTGTATGAGTCACATAGAGAGGCCGTTGCACGCTGCATTTGCCTAATTTGAAACAAATGTTCAGCCTTACAAAAAAAAGTTGCGTCCAGGGGACGCTCATTGATTTGAAATTATGCGACCCACGGCATAAATCATGCGTCAGGGACGCAGGTTAATGGGAGCACTGAATGATGCTTGCTTGTCAACTGAAACTGTATATTTCATGTCGAAAACTGGTTCATTCTTTCCCAAAGGTTTTGTTAGATTATTGGTTGGGTCGATTACTGGCGCCTATATTTAGAAATATGACAACTATTGGCATCAGCTTCCACTGACCCTAGAAACACCCT
>NC_142387.1:1370160-1395160 GCF_059441005.1 Hippichthys cyanospilos | reverse complement strand
TAAGATTTTTCTCATTTGCAATGCATTGTCTGAACAAAATTTTTGCATTTAAAAGAGGTTATCAAATAGTGTTTTGTTAGTTTTAGTTTTCCTTCATCCCGTGCCTATCTTGCTTCCTGTTGAGCCCTTCAGCAATAATTATTTCTCATTCATGTTCCATTTCGATCTTCCACCTTCAGACTTACAACAGCAGCAATTCAGTGGGAGGGGGCCCACCACTCCCCGCATCCTCACAGAAGCGACTGGATGACTGTAGTGCCCGTTTCACGAATGCCAACTTTCAAGAAGTTTTGTCCACGCACTCTGTGGGAAGCTCCAAAGACTGCCTAGCTGCTGATGCCGGGAAGGCACTGTCTGACATGAAGGGCAAGAAGATTGCCAGTCATGCAGTGGGACAGAGGGGTGGCCGTAAGTCTCTCAGCTCCTCAGGGAAAGTGCTCCCCTCAACTGTGGTCACCATGGCAACCTCCACATCTGCCTCTGCCACCACTGGGCCTTTTCACCAAGGTAAATTGATGGCCGTAAATATTTTTTCATGCAAAAGAGCATGTGTTTACAAACTTGGTAACCAAGTGTCCAAACATCCGGTAGTGTACCCACTATGTGTTTTTGCTGTGTGTCTGGATTCTGACCTGACACTAGACTTTTTTTTTTGGCCTTGACTATATTATCTCTGGCCTCTGCCTCTTGTAATCTAGGTACTTGTCTGAGGAAAAAAAAACGTACAGAGCAGTGAAGGAGGCACTGCATACTCTTTAAGCTTTTGTGTTTTCTATAATCAGAACCTTGAGCTCTCATCAGGTGTGTGTTTTGTCTGTCCAAAGAGTAGCAAAGTGTTTTCATCCCTGTGTGTACTTCCTTTGTGGTCGGACTACACGAAGAAGGAGGGCTTGCTTTACAGTGGCTGGTGATAAGCAAAACAAAATTGAACAATTATTTTGGTTGTCATGTTTCTCCTGTTCCTACGCAGATAGGAATGAAAATACATTTGTAGGAAGATGTTGAACTTTTATTTTATGCCTCTTCTGCCCCCTCCTGAGTTTTTTGTCCTATACTGGATCTTCATAGCCCATTTCAAGCTGTTCCATATTCACCTGTCTTATCCCATTTCCTCCTTTGTACACCTTTTCTACCAAGGGTTGCTGTCCTCTGCTCCCGCATCCTCTGACTTCCTGAGCTTTGCTGATGCCTCCTTACGTTCAGGAAGCGTGACATCCTTCTCGTCGCCGCCGTCGTTCAGCTGCCTTGTGAAGCCAAGTTCAGAGGGTGGTCCTTCGGAGGGGGCAACAAATCTTTTTGGCTCTCTTGCAACGACCACCACTTCAGGTGATACCTTGATTGCTTTTTTTTTTTTAAATCATATTTTTAACCTGAACTTGATTTTATGTAGCAATAAATGCAACACAATTTGAGCAAGACTCGGCGAAAGACAGTAAGACTCCTTTACAACGAAAGCTGCATGTGCAAAAAAAAATACCCCATTGTGGAAAAAAATCCATGCGCTGAAGCCTTTTTTTCTTATGTCTCATAAAAGGAAAAATTCCCTTGTTGCACAATACTAAATATTTTTTTCTGCATTTGTGTTGCGCTGAAATTCACAACGGCGAAAAAGCCTGCAGGAAAAGTCTTGAACCAAGTGAATGCCACAGTCTACTGAAGGGCTATCACCGTTGAATTATTTTAAAATCAATTATCCTGTTGATATTTGCATTGAATCATCCTCCTCGTACTCTCCTTAAATATTTTACTATAGTTATTATTTTCATCTTCACAACAATTTACTGAAATTGAAGATGAGTTAAAGCGAGTAGAAAACAACAACAACCACTACTCACATTCAGAAACTCACCCAAGGCCAATTTCGAGTGTCTAAAACACATACCATATATGTTTTTTGAGAATGTGGGAAGAAACCAGAGTACCCAGAGAGAATCCACGCACGCACGGGGAAAGCATGCAAAACACCACACAGGAAGGCCAGAGCAAGAATTGAACCCCGGACCTCTGAACTGTTAGGTGGATTTGCTTACCACTCTTCCACTATGCAGCCTGGAGGTGATGTCTGTAGCTCTCAATTTATTTCCTACAAAAGCAGGGCATTAAGGCAAGCATCGCCAGCCTTCCTCCTGCTGAGTGGCATTTATGTGAAATATTGCGCTCATGCATGTAGACATGTATACTGAGGCCTGCTATGTGACACAAAAAGTTGAAAAATTTCAAATTTGCTGCTGTCACCAGGTGCGACAAGCAATTAGCTATCAGTGTTAATGATGAGCCAATGAACGCAGGGCATGCTACACAGTCATAGTGCACTGTTCATCAACATGGAGGTGGCCATTTTAACGGTGTCCAACTTTACTATGAATCTTTATTACCCAATAATTTTAGAGATGTGAATAAAAAGGCAGCTGGGAGTTACCATTGCGAGAAATTGTTAAAAAAAAAAAAAGAAAAAAGAAAAAATAGGTTTTGACATTGAAAGGAAACTCAACTCAATGATCAGAAATGATCAGGATCGCACTTCAGGTCTGCCATTTTATAATGACCATGTTCTTTCCTTGTTTACAGAATGAGAAGAACCCGATAATTTTTAGATCGTCTTTTGTAGAGTTAACATCAATAACTTCTGTAAAATATTCTTCATACGAGTTATTTACTAAAACTACTTTACATGAAGATACTGGCTCTTGAGGACTGGAGTTTGATCCCTGTTCACTCTCTCACTTTCCCTATCTAACTCTCTCTCACTCTCTCACTCCCTCTCTCATTTATTGTAAATGGTTCTGATAAATGTACACAAAATGGCTAATTATTCAATGCTACTTTCATTGTATTGCAGTGGGTGGGAAGCTGTATGATAATTCCCACAGTCTCTCAGCCAGCGAGACAACAAGCCTCAGCGGTTCGGCTGCCTATAAACGGCCGCAGCCATCCAGCACTGGACCTGGGATCACTGGAGCAACCACGGGAGGTGGGGAGGATGTAGTAAAGAAGAAAAAGAAAGGCAATTGGCGCAACAGATTTGGACCTTGCTTCACAACAGATGTCAAACCGCTTGAGTCATCAATCTCCCTCACTTTGCCCTCCACATCCACGGCCAACCCATCCTCCTCTTCCTCTCCATCCCCTTCTTCATCTTCCTCGACGCTCTCTGGCCGGCCCGGCTTAGCTTCCGGCGGTGTTTTAGGAATAGGAGGAGGAGAGAGGGGTCTTGGGGTCATAGGTGTTGGCAGCGGGATTCAGAAGTCCCCCTCCCTCCTCAGGAATGGGAGTCTGCAAACCAGCAGTGGGCCAGGTGAGAGCACAGACACATGACATTCCTGTTTCAATGGTCGTGCACTCTGATTTTGACACTATGACGCCATTTGCAATGAATGTTTTCAAAGCCAAATCACTAAAATCAGCGAGAGCGTTGGTAATATTGTAGAAATGCTGCTGTGTTTCATAGTCTGACTTGTAGTTGTCTCTTCAAGGTGCTCAAGCCAGACTAATTAGGTGAATGGTTGTGATTTTTTTTCCCCCACCAGAAAACAATACCTATATTTCAATACGGATTAAATATACATATAGTGACCAGTAGTTTTCTCCTGTAATGTAATTTTGGTATATCCATCCATCCATTATCTTCTGCTTATTGGGGGGTTGGTTCGTGGGGGCAGCAGCCTCAGCAGTTTTGGCTCATCTCTCTCTTCACCATTGCGGATGCTGCACCGATCTCCAGCTACATCCTACACGCCACCCATGGCCACTCCACCCTTTTCCGACTGAGGACCATGGTCTCAGATTTGGAGGTTCACACTCAGCTGCGAACTGCCCCAGTGAAGGTTGAACTTGGTGCACTCGGACTCAATGTCCCCCACCTCTCCTGGGACGTGGGAGAAATTCTGCGGGAGGTGGGGGTTGAACTTTTTCTGGCAGGGGACTCTGCGAAAGTTCCACCCGTCCACCGTCATTGTCTCTGCCCACGTGAGCATTGAGGTCCCTCAGCAGAACGAGGGAGTCCCTAGGTGGAGCGCTCTCCACAGTCCAACCCCACTTGAGAGCCCAAGTTATGTGTGGAGGTGGGTCCGACTATATCTAGTCTTCTCTGCCTCACACAGCAGCTCAGGTGCCTTCCCTGCTAGAGAGGTGACATTCCATGTCCCAAGAGCTGGCTTCTCCAGTCGGATATAGGAACGCCAAGGTCCCCTCCTTTGGCTGGCGCCCACCTCACACTGCATCCGCCCCCCATGGCCTCTCCCACAGGTGTTGAGCCCATCGGAAGGGGGCCCATGTTAACATTTCGGGCTGAGCCCCATGGGTGTTAGCTTAGGCACCAGGCGCTCGCCAGCAAGCCCCACCCCCAGGCCTGGCTCCAGAGGGGAAACTCGACTCCCATTTATGCTTAGTCTGGTCCCCCACCAAGGACCTGTTTCCCAAGGGTGATCCTGCCCGGGGCATAAAGCCCCAGCAACTTACCAGCTCCTAGGATCATTGGGACACGCAAATCCCTCCACCATGATAAGGTGACCTCCCACAGGGGCGCAATTTTGGTATAAAAGATGTCAAATCAAAAGCTTTGAGAATCTGTGCACTTTGCTTTAAATTATGTGTTTAGAATTTAAATCAAACATTTTCATTTTAGAGTTCATAGATTTTAAGTTATTTTTTTCCTCCCTATCTTTTTAGGTCACAACGGCTCCAGATTGCCTGTAAATGGTTACAATTTTCACCCCCCCAAAAAATCAAATAGAACAGTAAACTGGCAGCTATTTTTTTGCAAGAGTAGTAATATATATATATATATATATATATATATATATATATATATATATATATATATATATATATATATATATATATATATATATACACATACATATATATATATATATACACATACATATATATATATATATATATATATATATATGTATGTATATATATATATATATGTATATATATATATATATATATATATATATATGTATATATATACAGTCAGCCCCCGGCTTACGAGCACCCTGATTTGCGAACAATTCGCCTTACGAGCGTGGATCAGGGAGATTTTTGTCCTCCGCTTACGAGCAAACCTCTCGTCTTGCGAGCATTCCGACAAACCAGTCATTGAGTATGTAGAAATGTTCTCGCCTTACTACGTCAACATATTCGGCAGTTGCGTCATCTACAATCATTAATAGATACTTATGGCGGTTACGTGAACGCTATTGGTCTTACAATCTCACACTGACTGTCTCACTCACGGTGTCTAAATATATTACCATTTAAGTGTAGTGTTTGTACAGCTAAAGGGAAAAACAGCTGACATGAAATTAAATGTGCCGATTGCAGGACAAAGAATTGTCATTGGTTTAAATGTGTGTTTTTTTTAAATTAATTGTCAATACATTCCAACCGTTTAAAAAAAAGTGCGAATAATTATCAGTCAGTCAAGGAGACGCCAATATGCTATTGGTCGATTAAGGTCACCCGGTCTCACTCACGGAGATGCTATTGGCCGGCGTCACACGTCAATCACAGAAATGCCGATATGCTATTGGCTGAACGCCTTTATCTAGCTTGATGGGACAGGATGGAAGGAAGTAGAGATAATGAGTGAAAAACGGAATGTTTTGAAGACTTTGCAAACTTTATCTGTTAGACATAGCTTCTAAAATTACTAGCAGCGGTAAAGGAAGAAATAAGAGGATGATGTTTTAGTATCTCCGTGATTTGCACCATGACTGAAAGAGTTACTGTAACACTGTAAGACCAATAGCCTATATGCTTTGCCGTATCAACTTAAGACGTTGGTCTCTGCACCCTGTTACGGGTGGTATTACAGTGCTATATAATGGTTGCTTGACAAAACTGCATGTCATGTTAGTCGGCGACCTCCCGACATGCTTTGGGACAGCGCCATTGTTGCAATTCTGTGAGTTGAAACCAACAGTGAACTGACGCTCGAACAAGTCATAAGTGTGATGCCTAGTTAATACAACACACACAACCTCACCTCCGCCTCCACCCAGCTCAATTCACGTCGGGAAAAACAGCTGACATGAAATTAAGTGTGCCGATTGCAGGACAAAAAATCGTCACAGGTTTAAATGTGTTTTAATCAATAAGATGTCAATACATTCCAACCGTTTAAAAAAAAAGTGCGAATAATTATCAGTCAGTCAAGGAGACGCCAATATGCTATTGGTCGATTAAGGTCACCCGGTCTCACTCACGGAGATGCTATTGGCCGGCGTCACACGTCAATCACAGAAGTGCCGATATGCTATTGGCCGAACGCCTTTATCTAGCTTGATGGCACAGCTGGTTGGGATGGAAGGAAGTAGAGAAAACCCTGACTGAAAAAGTTACTGTGACACTGTAAGACCAATAGCATATCTGATTTGCCGTATTGACTTCGAGCATTCATCTCTGCTCATCTCTGCTTATCTCAGCACAAGTCACGTCTGTACAGTAGATTATGTCACTTAATATTAATATATATATACAGCGTGATGATTTTACCTAAGGCTTCTGCGCGCGTTGCACGCATTCACGAATTAACATGGGTTTGGATTGCCCGCTATACGAGCAATTCGAGATACGAGCGTAGCCGCTGAACGGATTAAGTTCGTAACCCGGGGGCCCACTGTATATATATATGTGTATATATATATATATATATATATATATATATATATATATATATATATATATATATATATATATATATATATATATACACATATATATATATATATATATATATATATATATATATATATATATATATATATATATATTTATATATATATATATATATATATATACAGTCGGCCCCCAGCTTACGAGCACCCTGATTTACGAACAATTCGCCTTACGAGCGTGGATCAGGGAGAATTTTGTCCTCCGCTTACGAACAAACCTCTCGCCTTACGAGCTATTCGACATGCCGGCCATTGAGTATATAGATATGTTCTCGTCTAATTGCATCAGTTAAATCAACAGTAGCGACAGCATTAATCATCAGTAGATGCTTGGGGCAGTAACGTGAACGCTATTGCTCTTACAACGTCACACTGACTGTCTCACTCACGGTGTCTAAATATATTACCATTTAAGTGTAGTGTTTGTACAGCTAAAGGGAAAAACAGCTGACATGAAATTAAATGTGCCGATTGCAGGACAAAGAATTGTCATTGGTTTAAATGTGTGTTTTTTTTTAAATTAATTGTCAATACATTCCAACCGTTTAAAAAAAAAAGTGCGAATAATTATCAGTCAGTCACGGAGATGCGAATATGCTATTGGTCGATTAAGGTCACCCGGTCTCACTCACGGAGATGCTATTGGCCGGCGTTACACGTCAATCACAGAAATGCCGATATGCTATTGGCCGAACGCCTTTATCTAGCTTGATGGGACAGGATGGAAGTAAGGAGAGAAAATTAGTGAAAAACGGAATGTTGTGAAGACTTTGCAAACTTTATCTGTTAGACATAGCTTCTAAAATTACTAGCAGCGGTAAAGAAAGAAATAAGAGGATGATGTTTTAGTATCTGCGTGATTTGCACCCTGACTGAAAGAGTTACTGTAACACTGTAAGAGCAATAGCATTTCTGTCGCCGTGTTGATTTAGAGCGTAGGGCTCTGTCCCCCTCTGCTTACACCCAGCTCAAGTCTCGTCGTTTTAAAGGTAAAAGCTATTTATCCATTGTAATTATTATGTAATGTAAGTGTACAGCAGATTATGTCACTCGATTTTAATATATGTATACAGTGTGTCGTTTTTACATAAGGCTTCGGCGCGCGTTGCACGCATTCACGAATTAACATGGGTTTGGATTGCCCGCTATACGAGCAATTCGAGATACTAGCGTAGCCGCTGAACGGATTAAGTTCGTAACCCGGGGGCCCACTGTATATATATATATATATATATATATATATATATATGTGTATATATATATATATATATATATATGTATATATATGTGTATATGTATTTTTATATATATATATATATATATATATATATATATATATATATATATTTTTTTTTTTTTTTTTTTTTAATTAATTTATTTTTTTTGCCAATAAATTTCACCTCCGCCTCAGCATGTTTTTAAACTAAGTATGGTGAATGTTTAGTTTGAATGCTTAGTTTCAGCGTGCAGTTATATTTTCTGCAGCTAAATTTTCAGGTTTTGAGGCAATAGCTCCTATCGAAATAAAATAAAGGCCTTGATCATTATTATCTTTGAAGGCTTGGGCCATAGGTATAGAACTCCAGTCCTCGAGGGACAGTATCTTGCATGTTTTCTCGTTTTTTCTCCACACCACATCACATCTGATTCAAATGATTAGTTTATTAGTAACTCTGCAGGAGCTTGAAATTAATCCTTTTCATTGGAATCAGGTGTTCTTGAGAGAGAAGTTTTTAAAACATGCGGGATACTGGCAGTCAAGGCTTTGACAGTTAAGAATAAAGTTTCTCTTTGAGTTCTTGATTTGCTGGGGTCGTTTTGGGTCCCTTTTTCCATGGGCTCACCACTTGTGGGAGCCTCTTGCTCTCCAGCTCAGTGCCTGTGGACGAGAGGGTTGCCTCCCTCTGCCTTCGGACAGGGAGACGGGTCCTGTGTTCAGGACCAGTGTTTTCTCTAAGATATGTGCTTGCGCACTGCTCGCACATTCTCAACGCACAAGAAAATCTATGCTGCGCATAAAATAAAATGCAATGTAAACATATTAAATCATAGCTAATCTTAGACCTCATCTGATTAATTAGACCAATAATATTGTTTTCTGTACCAATTTGCATTGTGATAGAGAGTTACAAGTGTCCAGCCAATGAGATTTTACTTGCACTATTCATCCAATCATACGCATTGACAGTGCTCACATAAGTTCCCTGCATACACTGTGCAATATACATTACACTGTCATGTCTAAAACACATATTGCTCAAGATATAAAAAAATAATTACAAACTTGTTGAAAACGAACAAAAATAGTTCTGATTTGTTTGGAAATATGTCAATCATAGATGCATCATTCTCCCGTATTGTATCTGGACAACGCTTGTCACCTCAGTTATCTCATCATAAATGACGGGATGAGTACCCTGAAGCACATTACCGGTCCACATATATGTTTAAAAGTTGTTTGACATCATCATGTCGTGCTGTTCAATGGAATTCTTGGGAGTACAGAGCTGCCGTGCGTCATCAAAGAATTAACCACGAATGTGTCCACTTGGCTGACTCAGTCCCAGGGCCACAGCTAGGCCCCTGGACATATTCAGAGCCCCTTTCCTTCCTTGCTCATTGATGACAAAATGTGAGTTATGTGATAAAGGTCACTTTGGGAGCGACATCTGATATTCACAGGGTGACACACTGTGTGCGTGTCTGAAGTTGCGCACCTTGGTCCAAAGCCTGCTCAGGAAGTTTGTGTGAATGCTCAGAAGCATTGAAAATTAGAGGGAACTATGGTCCTCACTTTTTTGTGTCCATGCGTTAAATGCATCATCCTCCCCCAGACCTGAACTTGAGCAGTGTTTTGTTACTGGACTTCTGTGCTTAATACAGATTTTACATAATGACTACCATTTACCATAATGATTACCATTATGGCACCATTACGATGATCGACTTTGTGGTTATGTCATCAGATTTGCGGCCACTTTTTTTGGACTTTCGGACGAATAGAGTAATCTTGATGGACTATGATGTTTGCAGATGACAACGTGATCTGTAGTAGACAACCGGTGGAAGAAAAGCTAGAGTGGTGGACAGTGGCCCTGGAAAAGTTAGGAATGAAGGTTAGCCACAGCAAGATGAAATTTATGTCTGTGAATGAGAGGGACCCAAGTGGAAAAGTGAAGATACAGGGAGAAGAGATAAAGAAGGAGGATGATTTTAATTCATTGGGGCAGTCCAGACCAATGGAGAGTGTAGAAAAGAACTGAAGAAGCATGTGCAGGCAGGCTGGAACCGGTGCAGAAAAGTGGGATGTGTGATAAAAGTTTCCGCTAAAATAAAAGGAAATACATAAAATACTCTAGTCATACCAGCAAATTTTATTTGGCCTGAAGACAATGCCATTGAGGAAAAGGCATGAGGCAGATCAAGAGATAGCAGAGATGAAGTAGCTGAGGTTCTCTTTGGTAATGTCCAAGATGGACAGGGTCAGTTATTAATACATCAGAAGGGCACACGTTAAGGCAGAGAGGCCAGACTGAGATGGTTCGGACGTGTCCAGAGAAGAGAGAATAGATATGTAGGTAGAGGGATGCTGAATTTTAAATTGCCTGGCAGGAGGTCTAGAAGAAGACCAACTATGAGGTTTGTAGATGTAGTGAAAAAACATATGATTTTAGTTGGGAGTGAGAAGAGGATGCAGGAGACAGGCTTAGATTGAGACAGTTGATTTGCCGTGGCAACTCCTAAAAGGAAAAGCTGAAGGGAGAAAATAAGAAGGTGACTCAGCATACCACTGTCCATAGCTTGCTCAGTATTGCTGGCAGTAAGTCAAATTAGTTTCCAGTGAGTGTTGGACTTGGCCAACGTTGCCCTTTGTCACTGTTTCTCTTCCATTACTCTCATGAACAACTTTCACAGCCGAAGTGTTGAGGGGGTCTGGTTTGGTGGTCTCACATCTTTACTTTTCACAGAAGATGTGGTGCTGTTGGCTTCTTCGGGCAATGCTATCCATCTTTCACAGGAGCAGTTTGGAGCTGATTGTGATGTGGTTGGGAGGAAGATCAGCACCTCCAAATGAGACCACGGTCCTCATTTGGAAAGAGATGTCAGAGATGAGGTCCAATCCCAATGGAGATGTTTAAGTATTTTTGTGTCTTTTTTGAGGGCAGGATGGAACGAGATGGACAGATCGATGGAGCCTCTTTTGTGTTGTAGCCTCTGCCGGTCTGTCATGATGAAGGAGCTGAGTCCAAAGCAAAGCTCTCTATTTACAATCTACGATTGATTCCTTCCTACTCTCTCCTTTGGTCACGAGCTATGGTTCGTGACCGAAAGGACAACATCCTGGATACAAGCAGCAGAAATGGGCTTCCTCCACAGGGTGTTCGGGCTCTCCCTTATTGATAGGGTACAAAGCTCATCCTTGCTCACTCAGGAGGGGCTCAGACTCAAGCTGCCAGAACTTTGACTTGGGCGTCCGTGTCGTTGGTCTCTCCGTTGCCTACTTGTCGTGACGAGGGCCACTCAGACGCTGAGGTGTTCTCCCATGACAGCTTCTTACAATTTTAGTGTGCATGGAGCTACCCAGCTTGTCTTTTTCCTTCTTGTGTGCAGTTGCTTGGCAACTGCTTTTGAGTTCCCCCCTGCTGGAGGAAATGGTTCAGTACAATTTCACATCCCACATTTCCACTTTCTTACAGGATTGCCATCTTTTTTTTTTTATCCCGATTGTCTCCCAGCCTCCTTTACGTTTTTGCATCTGCATCTCACATCCTCATCTGATGAGATTTTCTGGTTTTCTGAAATGATAATTACTTAAACGGATAGTGTGTATCCCTGTTTTTCAGGCTGTTTTTCATTACGGACAGCAGTGGGTGCTGCAGGTGCTGCATTTACCATTGTCCATAGCTATAACAAACGTGGCTGCCTTCGGAGAAGTGCCACCCCCCATGGAATATAATTACATAACTAGACCTATGAGTATTTTTAAAACATACCGTGGGTCTATAAGAACTCATTCATTTGCAAGTGTTTGAAATTTACAATCATTGAATTTATTCCTTTTTAATGAAAATCTTACACACAGTCCCTTTAACTTGATTCAACCAAAATATATTGTTTTGTTGTGTTGTGTGTCTGAATGCAGAGAAAATACATTTATTAGCATTAACACAATTAATTATATTAGTTTGTTATTTATTTTTTGGAGCATCTTCAGGATGGGACAAGACACAAATCTGACGAGACGAGATGTCTCACGAGATTAAGTCCGCAAGAATGAGAGGATTTTGCAAAATGTGTAATACCAAATGATGTCCAATGGAAAGTTATAAATAAATTCAGTTATCAAAGTATTTGCTTATTTATGCAAGATACTGCGATAAATGCCGGCAACAGTTAACTAAGGTTTTTGAAGCGTTGACTGGCCTCACAAAGTTTGACGGCATAATTTACTGTCATGCAGAGCATTGCTAAGCACAAATAAAATGAATAAAATAGTTCTAGTGCAGTGCATGGACTTAGAAATATCATAGCGTACTAGTCACATCACATCTTGCCGTATGAGATCCAGTCCCATCAATACGGTGACTCCCTTATACATTTACTTAATAGGTCATATTTGTTTGATTTGGAGTTAAAGTTTGTTTATACTAAGTCAAACTAAAAATCAGAAGAAGATTAGATGTTGGCTATTGGCATACTTAACCATAAAATCCAAATTGCTTCATTTACCTCAGTGGTTCAATGGTATTTTCTGAAGCTACTCTAATAATTTTGTGGCACTGGAGGCTAGTGCACTTTATAACTGCATATATGTGTATTACTTTACTGTTTTTTTTTTTTTTTTTGTGGTTGCTTACGACCGTTATTTAAAAAAAAACAATCAGAAACAACAACATTTGTGATGCTAACACATTTACAGCAGTCTTTTTCTTTCTTTTTGTCTTTATTTTGTGATCTTTGCAAGATGTGTTCTCTGAATATTTTTTATGTTTGCATACCAATGTCAAGATACATAAGGAGACTTATTTGAAGCACTATTTGTGCTTTGGTGGTCAAGTAAAAAGTAGTTTGTGATTCCGCATTTGGTACATTTGTTGCTTTTCCCTCTAATACCTACTGTGGTTTGTGACCACCACTGGCTTAATGTAGGGCAGTAATGAGAAGAACACTTGGCTGCCCTCCCTCCCCATAATTCTTTTTACTCCACCATGCTGATGTATAGATAGTTAGCTTGATAGATATGTGCTGGTAGGTGGTGGGAGGCAGGGGGGGTCTGGTTTATGTAATGTGTGGTACAGAGATGTGAGGTGGAGATCAATTTATTCTTGCGTTGTGTGTGTGCGTGCATGTGTGCATGAGAGACAGAGGATAAGAATAAAAATGGCCATGTGGCATAGATTTCATTTTCACTTAGCAAGTAGCATTATTTGTAGTTGCATTTTTTGTTATTTTACATTATTTTCGATGCACACCTTAGTTTTGTGAGTTTGTGTGACGGGGGGGGGGGGTGTATATAATCTAATGCAGAGGTGTCAAACTCAGTTTTATCGCGGGCCATTTTGTAGCAAGAACTTCCTTCATTGGGCCAATAAGTTGAGGAAGCCAAGTCGATTTTAAATGGTCTCATAGTATTATTACTGTACACAGCAAATTGATGGCTTAGTTGTTTTGAAATCAGAAGTAAAGCAGTCTAGTTTGTTCATTTATTGTTTACATTACTGTAACAGAACAAATCAAAAAATTTCAACTTTATTTTTCATTATACACGACAATCTAAAGTTTTGGAACAGAGTTTAGCAAGGGTAATGGAAACTTACATGATTTGCTTTCGCGGGCCACATAAAATGACGTGGCGGGCCGGATTTGGCCCTTGAGTTTGACACCTGTGATCTAATGCATGGGTTTTGAAAGTGTTACAAATGAGAAAAATATACCTAGACAATTTGTATTTAGCTTTGATAACTAAAAAGATGTTTATTTATTTTTATTCAATCTAAATTTGATTAAGATAACAAATTTTACAATTTGAAGCGTTGTTTTGTGTTGAAAGTAGATGAAACAACTATTCAGGCAAAGAATGTTTTTATTTGAATCAGCCATCCAAACTGATACAATCTTCAATGTGCGCACATACACACGCACACAACACACATACATACATACATACACACACAACACACATACATACATTCATGCACACATGCAGTCTCGATGCACAGAATTCAGTATGCTTTTTCTGCATTTTAAAACCACAACATAATGACAATACTGTCTTTTGCTCTGTAGTCCAAACTAACAATTCATGAAAGGACTGCAATATTTTCTTATATTAGCAGAAAAACAGTTTCACCTAATCTTGCTACGTATTTTACAGTGTTACAGATGATCTGAGCAGGAAAAAAATCAATTATTGTCTGTTTTGTGCCTGGGAAAATGCATACGTACGTACCGTATTTTTCGGACGATAAGACACGACTTTTTTCCTCGTGATCTGAGCCCTGCAGCTATAGTCCAGGCGGTTTATCTGCGTTTTTTTTTTGTTTTTTTTGCTAGCCAGGAGACAATCCACCGATACAAGAAAGAAAAAAAAAAAAAGGCCGATCAAGGTCTGAATTTATGGAACAACCATGAAATAGAACTGTAAAGATGTGAATCATTGGCTGAACTTGAAACTATTTTAAAAATAAATAATCAAAAATATTAAAAAATATGTCTAAATTGAAAAAGATTGTACATAAAACTTTGTGATGTGCAAATTTGATATTAGGTATATATGATGGTATTTAAATATTTATGAATGTATGTGTCAATTTTCTGCAATGTTCTTGTATGTCCACTAAAATAATCTAGCATTTGAACTGCTATTTAACTCTGTTGGTGTTATGTTGAAAATAATCCATCCATTTTTGCATAAATATGTTGGTGCTAAAAATGCAGGCGTGTTGAGTATGTTAAAGAGAGAATGTTGCTGTTGGCAGACAATTAATTTTTAAAAAATAATTAAAAAAAATGTAAAAACTTCCATGTAACATCTTTTTGTGTAAGTATCTGATGTTACTACCTGCGGCTTATAGTCCAGTGCGGCCTATCCGTGACGATTTTTTTTTTTTTTTCCTAAATTGTTGGTGCTGCAGCTTATATACGGTTTATAGTCCGGAAAATACGGTCATTTTGAAAAGACGTTATGTTAAAAGTTGAAAGTCCCACCAAATGTCGATTATTGTCTCGATTATTGTTAAATGTCTCATAGGGGTATTCAGCTAGCCTTTTCCTCTGGTATGCATGTGCTATAGTTTTAAATAATTAGATGCTATTTATTTTAACCGTTTTTTCACTGTGATTATACTTATTTATTTTAAATTGAAGTAAACGAGTGAGGGAAATCAAGCTTCATAGCTAATTCAATAATCAAAATGTTTTTGTCCAAGTAGCTAAAAGCATTGCCATCAATACCTAATAAACAATCGTGAATCCTGAAATTAACCATGAGCTGTTCATGCATTTGTTGTGCTTTATTAAATCTTTTAAAACTTTTCATGAACTAATAAATTGCCAGTTTGGCCTCTTATCCAGATGCTCAACATTTTACATGAGCACATGTCCTCCGAGTGACTGCAGGCCAGCTTTTGCTTATCCCTTTTCTGGTGCATATTACAATGTGTTATAAATAGTATGAAGGCCCATGTAGTATGTAGATAGCTCCCACTTCCCCCATCATCGCCCTTTTCCCCTTCTGGCACAAAGATCTCTTGTTCCCCCCAGTGAATGTATGCTGCCCTGAGCCATTCAGGCTTTTGTGGGACTGAGGGGCCCTCCCCCCCACCACAACCTCTGTTGGGGTCAGAGGGGATTGGGGCAGGGCTTATCCCTGGTTTGAGCCTGAGCACAGCCGTTTTGTGTGCCTGTGTTTGTGTGTGCGTGTGCATGTGTGTGTACATGTGTGAATGAGGCAGACTGAGATAAGAGAAGGCGGCTTGCAAAGGCCCATTTGTTAAAACATTTTTATTCCACTGTGAACATTTTCCAATGTCATGTGTATACAATAAAACTCCCGTACAACGAAACCTGCATGTGCAAAAAAAATCCCCCATTGGGGAAAAAAAAAAAACGTGCATTGAAGGTTTTCCCTCTTTTTTTACTTCCTCATATAACGACCCCCCCTCCCCCAATTGCATAAATACAAAATATTTATTTCTGCATTTGTGTTAAACTGAAATTCTCTACAGTGAAAACAAGCTTGCAAGCGGACAACATGGTGGACGAACTATCGCTGAAGGAAGTACGCTGGTACAAAGACCTTTATGATTCGACTGTAGTTACCCCTTTCCTTTGAAGTCTCGTGCAGCTGCGGTCATATTAGCAGCGACCCGGGCGTTGAATTAAAGTCAAATCTGTACATGATCAAACATGGACCCCCGTGTTTTATATATATATATATATATATATATATATATAATCAAGCTAGATAAAGGCATATATATATATATATATATATATATATATATATATATATATATATATATATATATACATACAGTCGGCCCCCGGTTTACGAACACCCTCTTTTACGAACATTTCAACTTACGAGCGTGGACGGCGGAGTTCTTTCTCCCCCACTTACGCACAAACCTTTCGTCATACGAGCAGTACGACATGCCGGCCATTGTATAAGTAGATTTATTTTCGCTTTGCTACGTCAACCGAATCAGAAATTGACGCTCTTTACAGCCACGTTGAATGCTATTGCTCTTACAATGTCACAGTCACTGTCTCAGTCACGGTGTCAGTCCCGGTCTCACTCACGGAGATGCTATTGGCTGGCGTCACGTCAATCACAGAAATGCCGATATGCTATTGGCCGAACGCCTTTATCTAGCTTGATGGCACAGCTGGTCGGGATGGAAGGAAGGAGAGAAAATGAGTGAAAAATGGAAGGAAGGAATGTTGTGAAGACTTTGCAAACTTTATCTGTTAGACATCGCTTCTAAAATTGCAAGTGGTGATAAAGGAAGAAGTAAGAGGATGATAACAATAGAAACGAAGCAGGAGATAATAAAAAAAAAATACGAAGGAGGCGCACGCATGGTTAACCTTGATCGTGAGTATGGACGGAACCGCTCGGCAATCTTCTAAGGGCAAGACTTTCCTTGCCGAGGAACTGACCTCGCTCGACAACAAAATGGAGAGGCTTCTTCTATTATGGATTAAAGAGAAGGAAATCACAGTTGACATGTTTTAGTTTGAGAATAGTTCTTGTTTAAGAAAATAAACTAATAAATTATGCGGGTTGGTCTCTGCTCACCTCCATCTCCACTCGGCTCAAGTCACGTCGCCCCAGAGGAAAATGTCATTTATTCTTTGTGTATCCATGTTAATTTAATTAACTGTAAAGTAGATTATGGTATTAATATTAAACGTGTGTGTATATTCGTGATGGTTATAACTATGATTTCACCACGCTTTGCCAGTCAGTGTGTACGTACAATTGACCTCGCTTTACTACATCAACGAAATTATCTGCTCACGCACAACACGATGAGGCTGATATGCTATTGCTCATACAGTGTCACAGTCACTGTTTCAGTCACAGTGTCAGTCACGGAGATGCCGATATGTTATTGGTCGAACGCCTTCATCTAGCTTGATGGCACAGCTGGTCGGGACGGAAGGAAGGAGAGAAAATCAGTCAAAAACGGAAGGAAGGAAGGAATTTGAAAGACTTTGAAAGACTTTGCAAACTTTATCTGTTAGACACGGCTTCTAAAATTGCTAGTGGCGGTAAAGGAAGAAGTAAGAGGATGATGACAATAGAAACGAAGCAGGAGATAATAAAAAAAAAAAACGAAGGAGGCGCACACATGGTTAACCTTGCTCGTGAGTATGGCCGTAACCGCTCGGTAATCTTCTAAGCGGAACTCGATCGACAACAAAATGGAGAGGCTTCTTCTATTATGGATTAAAGAGAAGGAAATCGCCGGGGATATGTTCTAGTTTGAGAAAAGTTCCCGTTTAACAAAATAAATATATAAATTCTGCTGGTTGGTCTCTGCTCCCCTCCGCCTCCACCCAGCTCAAGTCACGTCGCCCCAAAGGTAAATGTCATTTTTCCTTTGTATATGTTATTTAATTTAACTGTACAGTAGATTATGTTACTCATTTTTAATATGTGTATAAAGTTGTGATGTTATTACCTAAGGTTTTTGCGCGCGTTGTATGCATTCACTAATTAACATAGGTTTGGATTGCCTGTCATACGAGCAATTCAAGTTACGGGCGTAGCCGCTGATATATATATATATATATATATATATATATATATATATATATATATGTGTATATATATATGTATATATATGTGTATATATATATATATATATATATATATATATGTATATATATATATGTGTATATATATATATATATGTGTATATATATATATATATATATATATATATATGTGTATATATATATATATATGTGTATATATATATATATATATATATATATATATATATATATATATATATATATGTATATATATGTGTATATATATATATATATGTGTGTATATATATATATATATGTGTATATATATATATATATATGTGTATATATATATATATATATATATATATATATATATATATACAGTGGGCCCCCGGGATACGAACTTAATCCGTTCAGCGGCTACGCTCGTATCTCGAATTGCTCGTATAGCGGGCAATCCAAACCCATGTTAATTCGTGAATGCGTGCAACGCGCGCCGAAGACTTAGGTAAAAACGACACACTGTATACATATATTAAAATCGAGTGACATAATCTGCTGTACACTTAAATTACATAATAATTACAATGGATAAATAGCTTTTACCTTTAAAACGACGAGACTTGAGCTGGGTGTAAGCAGAGGGGGACAGAGCCCTACGCTCTAAATCAACACGGCGATAGAAATGCTATTGCTCTTACAGTGTTACAGTAACTCTTTCAGTCAGGGTGCAAATCACGCAGATACTAAAACATCATCCTCTTATTTCTTTCTTTACCGCTGCTAGTAATTTTAGAAGCTATGTCTAACAGATAAAGTTTGCAAAGTCTTCACAACATTCCGTTTTTCACTAATTTTCTCTCCTTACTTCCATCCTGTCCCATCAAGCTAGATAAAGGCGTTCGGCCAATAGCATATCGGCATTTCTGTGATTGACGTGTAACGCCGGCCAATAGCATCTCCGTGAGTGAGACCGGGTGACCTTAATCGACCAATAGCATATTCGCATCTCCGTGACTGACTGATAATTATTCGCACTTTTTTTTTTTAACGGTTGGTAATGTATTGACAATTAATTTAAAAAAAAACACACATTTAAACCAATGACAATTCTTTGTCCTGCAATCGGCACATTTAATTTCATGTCAGCTGTTTTTCCCTTTAGCTGTACAAACACTACACTTAAATGGTAATATATTTAGACACCGTGAGTGAGACAGTTAGTGTGACGTTGTAAGAGCAATAGCGTTCACGTTACTGCCCCAAGCATCTACTTATGATTAATGCTGTCGCTACTGTTGATTTAACTGACGCAATTGGACGAGAACATATCTATATACTCAATGGCCGGCATGTCGAATTGCTCGTAAGGCGAGAGGTTTGTTCGTAAGCGGAGGACAAAATTCTCCCTGATTCACGCTCGTAAGGCGAATTGTTCGTAAATCAGGGTGCTCGTAAGCCGGGGGCCGACTGTATATATATATATATGTATATGTATATATACATGTATATATATATATGTATATGTATAAGTGATATCCCTTAAATGTTTTCTGAAAAGCCAGTGGCCATGCCTTATGCCCTCCACAAATCAGTACGATGTTTCGACAGTGGGTGTGGCCTATATGGAATTATAAGTCACAATATTGGAACAATAAAAGCTGCAGTAACTCCACCCACATTGTCCCACCTTGTCTAAATTTTACATATTTGGTAAGAGTCCTGCACTGAAGTCATCTACAACTACTTTTTCATCGTTCATAGTCCTTGTTTATACCCCGACCTGTTCATACCCCAACGTGCACAGGTCTGCGAGGGCCCTTTATAGCTGCTTGCAGCTCTAGTTAGGGCCCGAGCAGCTACCGCTGCGAGAGCCCTCTTGTTTTTCTCCGGATTATTATTATTATTATTATTATTATTAGGGCCCGAGCAGCTACGGCTGCGAGAGCCCTCTTGTTTTTCTCCGGATTATTATTATTAGGGCCCGAGCAGCTACCGCTGCGAGAGCCCTCTAGTTTTTCTCCGGATTATGATTATTATTATTATTATTATTATTATTTACTGTGCAGCGCTTTTCCATTTTTGAGGGCCTAAACATGCACGAAAAGTCACCAAAATTTGCACATTTGTCGGGCCCGGTGAAAAATTTGATATTTTTGTGTTTCCCAAAACAATGCAAAAAAAATGTGTCTGCAGCGCCACCTAAGGTCGAAAAAGTGCACCTGGTCCCGGCCCGTTTGACCTAGAGCTACGAAAATTTTTAGGCATATGTAGGACCTAGAGACCTACAAAAAAGTCAGCGTGAGCCATGTGCTCAGATGTACAGAAAAAGAGTTATGATGAAAAAAATCTTCAATTGCTTATCAGGCCACCTAGTGGCAAGCAAAAATGTCAGTCTGATGTCTCACCAAAACAAACAAAGTTGCTGGATTTGGACCCAGATGGTCTTATCTTTTCTAAACTTCATATATTTGATGGGTTTCCAATGTGGAATACACCTATCAACGTATTTTTTGTCATAGTACGAACGCCACCTAGTGGCAGCCAAAAATATAGCATTTTTTAAACGTTTTTATGTGTTTAGCTAAACCCTTTGAATTAATATCGCTGAAATTAAGTCTGAAAAGCCTCTAGACAGTCCTGCTGACCTCCACCAAATTTTACGATATTTCGATAATGGGCGTGGCCTATACGTCCATTTTCATTCCGAAGCTTTATCGGACCAGTAAAAGCTGCTGTAATTTGACCCAGATGAGCTGATCTTCTCACAATTTCACACATTGGATGAAAATCTATTCCTAAAGACATCGACAAACATATTCCAGTTTAAAGCTAGAGCCACCTAGTGGCTGCAAAAAATGTAATTAGTCGAAAGATTACAGTCAATCTTGTTTGGTTTGACCTACAGTTATGAAATTTTTTAGGCAGATGTAGAATCGTAAGACTTACGAAAAAGTCAATAGAAGTGATGGGCTAGGATGTACAGAAAAATTGTTATGAATTTTTATATTGTGCTATTATGCCCTGTCCTTGGACATATGCTGGTCTCAAACTAGTGCCTTTTTCGCTTAAACAGTTCACCCCATTAACTTCTACGTTGGCATGGACTATAAGCAGATATACTGGCACAAATATGCCAAAAATTGTGAAGATCCCATGACTTGTAAGATGTGGGCGGAGCTTCAAATTATTTTGAATATTTCCTTCGCAAAGAGTGACAAAAACCTCAATAACTCAGCTGTTTCAGCTTCAAACCACGTGAAACTCTGCAGGGACTTCAAAAGTCATGCCCTAATACAGCTATGTGATAAACTTCCAAATCATTTACAGCGCCACCCAGTGGCGGACAAAAATCTCATTTTTTACACTTTCATGTACTGTGCAATGCCTGTTTGACTAAATGAACTCAAAAATGGTCAGAAAAGCTATGACAGAGTGGAAAATGAAGGTTCTCAACTTTTATGACTTTTCCATTGAGGGCGTGGCCTCTATGCCAACTCAAAGTCCGATGTCTCGCCAAAACAGTAAAAGTTGCTGTAATTGGACCTAGATGATCTGATGTTTGCAAAACCTCGTATATGGGATGGGTGTCCAATGTGAAACACACCTACAAGCCTATTTTTTATCATAGTACGTGCGACACCTAGTGGCAACAATAAATATAGTAATTCCTTAACGTTTTTATGTACTCTCCAAAGCCCCTTAAATTGATATCCCTTAAATAATGTCTGAAAAGCCATTGGCCACGCCTAATGCCCTCCACCAAATAATACGATGTTTCGATAATGGGCGTGGCCTATACGACAGTGTAAAGTCACACAACTTTAACAATAAAAGCTGCAGTAACTCCACCCACATTATCTCACCTTCTCTAAATTTTACAAACTTGATAAGAGTCCTGCACTGAAGTCATCTACAACTAATTTTTCATTGTTCATAGTCCTTGTTCATACCCCAACCTGTTCATACCCCCACGTGCACAGGTCTGCGAGGGCCCTTTATAGCTGCTTGCAGCTCTAGTAATTTACTTGTTTTTTCACAGGTGTTTTCTTCAGTGGCGATGGGCCGTCATTGTCGGGACCTGGCACTGTCACCATGGGCGGAGGCGCTTCAGACCAACTACAACCCACACCTTCACTGGCCCCTCCTTCTCCCTTCACTGCAGCGGCACCCCTGACCAGCATGCCTGCCACCCATGTGAGTCTGAACACAAGAGTTGTGTTGATGACATACAAGCACACTTATCCTTATGTTTGGCTCATTCGCAACAAAATAATTCACACAGACCTTATTCAGAAGTGTCAATCCAACAGCATCTTTACAATGAAGTGTAGATTAACAGCAGAAGCGCAATTAAGCCACCGCTCACTAATTAAAATATCTTCTTCAGGAAATCTCATTGCACGGCTCGCTAATTGTGTGTAGCCTGAGTCCTGACCTTGCGTGCATTGTCTATTCACTTTCAGTTGTTGGACAGCTGTTAGTACTGTGCATGCGCTGATTTCTTCAAGTTTATCCACAAATCACAGGATTTCTCGGGCAGGTTTGGTGTTTTCCAGCCAATTTCAATTACCAACTAGAAAATGTGCAATTTCTGAAGAAATTGCGTGTGAAGGTGAAACCGTTGAAGGTTTGGGAGTTGAAAAATGGAATGATGTGGAACGATTGAATGGTGTGAATCTGTGAAGAAATATGAATACAAAGTTGAAAAACTGTAAAAAAGTTGAACTGTGGAATTTGAAAATGAATGAAAAACTGAAAAAAGTTGAACTGTAGAATGATGTGAATCTGTGAAAAATTATGAATCCTACAAAGTTGAAAAACTGAGAAACTGAAAAAACGAATGTTTGAATCATAAAAAAGTGTGGATGATCCGAAGTAAAAGCAGAAGAGAAAATACAATATTTATTTTTCACAATTCTTCACTGTTTCACATCCAATCCACAATCCACCTCATTCAAATCCACCTCATTCAAATGATTAGCTCATTATCAGGAGTTTAAAAATGATCCCTAAGCAAACTTTTTCAGTTTTTTTACTGCTTGAAATATGAATAATACAAAGTTGAAAAACTGAAAAAAACTGAATGTATGAATCAAGCTGAGTTCACCAAGC
This sequence comes from Hippichthys cyanospilos, assembly GCF_059441005.1. Lineage (NCBI taxonomy): Eukaryota > Metazoa > Chordata > Actinopteri > Syngnathiformes > Syngnathidae > Hippichthys > Hippichthys cyanospilos. The sequence goes on along the minus strand of NC_142387.1, from coordinate 1,372,091 downwards.
CAGATGCTGTACTAGGTCGAAGCAGAAGTGAGAGGTAATGAGACGTCTAAGAAAATATCCAAGATGGCCGCCCATGAGGGCAGATGGGAGTTGGAGTCTTCAGTGGTCTAAGATGGCCGCCCGATGGCATCATGGGAAATGGTGTACTTTGTGTAACTAAACTATAGGTTTCAAACTCCAGTCCTCGAGGGCTTGTATCCTGCATGTTTTTGAATCACACCATTCACTTAACATTAGGCCATTTTTTACAGTAGAAAAACTTGAATTGTAGCTGAAAGTTGAACTGTGGTATAATGGTAATGTGAAGAAATATGAATAATACAAAGTTGAAAAATTGAACAAAGTTGAACTGTGGAATGATGTGAATGTGTGAAAAAATATGAATAGCACAAAGTTGAAAACTGAAAAAAAAAAACGAATGTTTGAATCATAAAAAAGTGTGGATGATCCGAAGTAAAAGCAGAAGAGAAAAAACAACTGTCAACGTGAAACGCGATTTGCCCGAACCGGGGCACGGACATGTTGAAGATGACAACTCTACCACTGGGCCACGGGGGGGCGGTGTCAGACCACACTGTGAAAGCTTTAAATAAAGAGAATGACGTATGTTTGAACGTGAATCTGTGAAGAATTACGAATAATACAAAGTTAAAAAAACTGAGAAAAGTTCAACTGTGGAATGAAAAGTAAGATGAAATGAAAGTAAGAACAGTTTGAAAAGGCTAAATTCTTTAAATATGAACAGTATAATAAACGTGAATTGTAGGAAAACGATGAATAGTTGAACCTTGAAAAATACAAAACACTTCACATGAATATGTGGAATGATATGAAGTTTGAACGGCATGATTTGGATGAACTGGGAAGGAGTTGAAACCAAAAGAAAATATGGAATTAACTGGAAAAAAAAAAAACACTGAATGTGCGAAAAGACGCAACCTGGGATTGAACCCACGAACATGAAGTTGGAATACGGTACACAATTCCCATGAGCCACGGGGACATAGGAAATGCGGAAACCGTTAAAGTTTAAAAATAAAGTACGAAGACCACCCCATTCACTTAACATTAGGCCATTTTTACGGTACAAAAACTTAAATTGTAGGAAAACGATGTAAAGTTGAAACTTGAAAAATAGACCCGCACTAAACATGAATATGTGGAATGATATGAAGTTTGAACGGTATGAAATGAATGAACCGGGAAAGAGTTAAAACGAACCTAAAAATTGGTCGGAATAATAAAAATAATAATAATAATAATAATAATAATAATAATAATAAAGGTGGAGAAAAACATAAGTGTGAAGGTTTCACCTTCACACAATTACTTCATGGAAAAAAAAATTCCTTATTCAAATCAAGTGATGCTTTTTTTTAAATCTTGACTAAAGTTTTGAAATTGAAAACACATTTTTAGACCAAGTATTTTTATAAGGCTAGCTAGGCTGTATTTTGTAGTACTAACTGATACATTTGTGATTGTCACATTTATTATATTGGTATTCTGAAGAACGAGCTAAAGACCAGCTCATGCCTTAAATTTATTTGTATGAGGTTTTTAGTGAAACCAAGTCATTGGCTTTTTTTAAAAAACATAATTCTAATTTTTTTAGGAAAAAAAAAGACTAACTATCTGCTTAATTTAAAATAAATAATATTGAATTCAATATTCTCTCAATATTTTGTTTTTGTTTTTTCTTTTTGGTTTAGTATTTTAGTAAGTACATTGGAGCACAGAAAAACATACTCCTATATTGAATATATTTGCATTGCGTTACATTTTTAAAATTACCAGGCTGCTTTCTTTTGAAGAACGCTCATCTTAAAATTACAAGCGAGGGAAAATGTATTTTAGTTTAAAAAAATGAATATTGACTCAATATTTGGTGATGTTTCCATTTCAACAAAATGTATAGTTTTCAATGTTAT